>NC_142191.1:18637500-18820000 GCF_026936395.1 Plectropomus leopardus | reverse complement strand
GTACAGCAAGAAGAAAACATTTGTATTGTGGGTCACTGAAAAGATAAGATAAGATAATCCTTTATTAGTCCCACAGTGGGGAAATTTCCAAGTCATTCAGAAGTTCTGAAATTTTGACCTTCCTTAAAAATGTGTGTAAACACTGTTCATTTTTGAGATGATACCTGGGGAAGTTAGCCACATGCTATCCAGCTGAATGGTTTGTTTCCTAGATACAAATCAGGTGGGCTGGTTTCCAGTTCATTCCAGCTTGTCCAGTACAAAGCAGAGCATTGCTGGTAGGCCCGGGGGGACTGTCCATGGTGCTGAACTTCAGCACATCAGACATCAGTTTTATCTCCTTTGAGATTTTAAGGATGAAAAAGTGTGACAGCATCCATCAGCTGATTCCTGCCAGAGGTCGGGTTAGAAAGACACGTCCACTGGCAGAAAATGACATGGAAACCTTGTTTACTTGTGATGTAATCAAAATATATCCTGAGTCACTTGAGCTGTAGAGCCTAACATCCCTTTGGAGGCTTTATCATGTATTAGTGCACTCAACTAGAGCTGTAACTAACAATTGCTCTCCCAATTATTTGAGCAATTCATGACTTTGGTGTATAAACAACCAGGCACTGTATGCCTGTCACAGTTTCCTAAAACCAAATGTAATGTTTTTAGATGTCTTGTTTTGTCCAAACAACAAATCAACCCCCCCAAATATTCAATTTGCAGTGCTGTTAGAGAAAAAAACAGGGTTTTCTTATTTTGTAAACCTGCAACCATCAAATATTTGTCTGATACTATATACTTTTTTAAAAAATATTCCATACTATATTATTAGCATCTACAGTATGTTACATAACGAGGCAGACACATCCACCCCCACATTCAAATATATTTAAAATATATATAATATATAATATTATATATATTTTAAATATATAATAATTTATAATATATAAATATATAATTTAACATATTTAAAAAAATGGCAATCACGCTCTACCGTCCAAAATAATCATTATAAAATTTAATCAAACTCATTAATGAACTTAAGAAACTGGCAGTTTTATTACCACTGGCTCTAATATTACAGTGTACTGCAGCGTTTCACTTCTCCAGCAGAGGCCGCTCCTGCTGCTGTGGCTACAGTCAATGCCAAACACTGTACTGTCTCTCTGTTTCATTATTTTTAGATTTATTCAAATGTGGAAAACTAAAATGTAACTGTGATACTGTTAACTTAGATTTTTTTCTAAGGTGTCATAAAAAACTCATATTTCTATACACGTGGTGTCATAAAATAGTCTTTTCCATACACAGACACAAGCATATGCTGTCAAATGTTCTGAGCACCTCATATTGTAGTATTTTTGGTTTTATAAACTGTGTAAATACCTGGAGCCCTAAAAAATGATATGACATGGGAAATTATTTAACTCACTGTTGTTTGTTCTTGTTTGTTTTATGTGGTTCCTCATTTAAATCAGACTGTTAAATTTGTCTCACAAATGAAACTGTTTTTGCGTTAACGTTTTAAAATAAGTAATAAGTGCTTAAATAAAGGCATGTTGCGTATACCATTAAGATATGTCAGTTAAGCCTGTAGGCTATATTTTCAAAACATTGACAGTACAAGCATCACTTGCATGGTAAATGTGGAATATATTGTCTGCTACAGTTAGCAAATTATAATGTCAATCACTACTACTTATATTGATGTACAGTATATTAAAGTAGCTTTAAATTTAACAGAGAAACAACAATAAATCATTTCATTTATATCGCAAAACCTCAAACAGAAGTTGTTGGCTGCCTACTGGAGATAATATTAGTTAGCTGCTTAGATAACACATACAATATGTATACTGTATGTTAAAACCTTTGTCAATATGGACATACTACTACACAATGTTTGCTTTGTAAAATCCTCTACAATTCAATCCTTCAGTTCATTTACTGACACCAGGAGCACAAAAGAAGACAGCATTACTGGCATAGTGAACAAGAGATGCAAAAAAATAAATAAATAGATAAGTAGATGTAGAAAACTACTTTATTTTTTTTTAAAGGGAGGGAGTACTGCCCAGTTAACTAAATTCATAATTATATTTTAAAATTATTTTCCAGAATTCTTATAATTCTTATTATATTATTATATATATTAATTATTATTATTTTGTTATATTATTTTAAAACTTTTTTTCAGGTCAGTTCATGCTTTTTTTAAAAATAATTAAACTTTTTTGTTTTATTTTCTTTTGTTTGCACATTTTCAGGTGATTTTTCGTACTTTTCACAGATTTATGACTTCTGGGTCATCTCTTCTTTTGCTGCTCATTACATTCTTCCCATGCTTTTTTTTAAGCCTAGGTTTCAAAGGGTTAAATAAATAATTTGATTGTATTTCCATTTTTTTTTACTGAGAATCAGTATTGTATGAAAGGAATTAAAAGCCCACCGCAACGATTTAAGCAAATAATATCTGTGGCTGTTAACTGAAGTTTTACGGCATGTGAGGTTATTTAAATCTTTGATGTGAGTTATGAAGTTGAAATTGTTGAGTCTTAAGTCATGTTTTATGTTTGACCCTTTAGGAAGAGTCCAAGATTGACGTGCTGATCAACAACGCAGGACTCTACCAGTGTCCCTACACAAAGACAGAGGACGGTTTTGAGATGCAGCTGGGTGTGAATCACCTGGGTCACTTCCTCCTCACTCACCTCCTGCTGGACCTCCTGAAGACCTCGGCTCCCAGCCGCATCGTCGTGGTTTCCTCCAAGCTGTACAAGTATGGCCACATCAACTTTGACGACCTGAACAGTGAAAATAATTACAATAAGGCGTTCTGCTACAGTCAGAGCAAGTTGGCCAACCTGCTGTTCACGCTCGAGCTGGCTCGCCAGCTGGAGGGCACGGGGGTCACGGTGAACGCTCTCACCCCGGGCATCGTGAGGACCAGACTGGGCCGGCATGTTCAAATCCCTCTCCTGGCAAAGCCGCTGTTCTACCTCGCCTCGCTGGTCTTCTTCAAGAGCCCGTTGGAAGGGGCCCAGACTCCCCTCTATCTGGCTTGTTCCCCCGATGTGGAGGGAGTGTCGGGGAAGTGTTTCGCTAACTGTGAGGAGGAGGAGCTGATGACCAAAGCTACAGATGAACAGGCAGCCAAGAAACTGTGGGACGTCAGCAGGAGGATGGTTGGGCTCGCTAACTGAGCAGAGTCCTGCTCTGTGGATGGGACTTAATGTGTTCTTGGACAAAATATTTAATCTCTAGCAGCTCCACAGACACACTGCTCTCTGGGCTTATGAACAGACAGTCTGCCACCTTGGAGATATAAATAACTGAATGACATGTTGTGCCAATGAAGAGTGTAAATTTGTGAGGGCTGAGTGTGCAATGCAGCGGGTTGAACAGAGCATGTATATGGCTTTGAATTAAAAAATGTTGATGCATTGCTGTGTGATGTGGTCTCTCCTTTAATCCACCTGCCCCACAGTTACTTCTGTCTGTTCGTCATGGAAATGTGTTCATGTACAAAAGCCATTTTTAAAAAAAAAAAACTGTCTACCTCTTAACATGGCCACACAATCGGCGTTCTCTTTGAGGAATTTAGCTGGAGAAATCAGGTTTCTCTTAAGCCCCTTCCCTGATTACAGATCAAGGGTTTCTTATTTCCATGACATGACTAAATGCTACACGCTAACTGTCTAGTGTGTCAAATTTAATGGCATCTAGCACTAACGTTGCAGAATTGAAACTGAAATTAAACGTATGCAAAGCTAGTAGGAGAACTACAGTGGCCAACATGAAATAGCAGCTGGACCTATCAAAAGCCCAAATTTGGTTTGTACGTTCTGTGCTAGGGCTGCACAATTAATTGAATATTAACCACAATCACCATTTTGGCTTTCCACATAGGAAACTCTGCTGCATGTCAAAAATCAAGCACTTCCTAAACTAACAACAGTCTCCACTTATGAAGAGCTTTCCTCTCTGCGTGCACCCTGCAGTGGCATTCTGTGAAAAACTTTCCTAAATGTTGCAGCTGCAGACGGCAAAATGACAATAATCCGTCAACAACCATCATTATATATTGTTTGGAAGTTTTCGGATTCAGGAGAGAACAAATCATATGCAAAAAATGCATGAAACTGTTGTCTGCACAGCAAAGCTACACAAATTACTTGTTTTACCACCCAAGCAAAATTTACAATCTGCGGGACGATCAATGCACAAAGGCCGAGACGATGGCGTCCATAGAAATGGATTGACACTCATTCTACTGTCACCAATGTGACCTCACGAAATCACAATTCTTGTCCAGCAACAAGACATCAAACGCCCCTGACTATGTCGCTGCAGAGCACCACAGTACTAAGACCGCTGTAAAGATGTGCCACGTGCCATATTTGTTTAAACCTTACTGTTGAAAAGACTGTTGAAAAAAAGTAATGTCCCTCCTCCACTTCTTACTTTCTCTAATGATATTCACGAGAACTCCCATGGTGCACCTAAAACAACCAATCAGAGCAACAGTTTCTCGAGCGCTGTCAATCGTGTCAATCACTGCTGTCAACCTAGGCAGCGCTGATCTGATGTGTATCAAGATTTTGTTACTGCATTGCCTGCTTTTCACCCCGAATGTTTTCAGACATATATTTTAGTGTACTGTTTAGCTGTAACATGAGAAAGCTTGTGATACAGTCGACCTACGTACAAAGCTGCACCAGCTGGGCCAACACTCGGGTGATCTTTTCACAGATTATCTTTATTACTTGTGTGAATATAGTCACAGTTTCAGTGAATATTCATTTTTTAATTTATTTTTTACTAACTACAGCTTTAAGTGTATATTAACAACAAGAAGATCCCCATAAATTTATGACTGTTTTGCATCCTGGAAAGATATTTTTCCAGTCAAAACTACGATTTTCAATTCAACAGTGAAACATTTGAGTGTAAACATACCTGTAAATGATTACTGATTCCAACACAGCTCAGTCTGGGTTTATAAATACAAAAAACTGGATAGTACCTCGCCCTCTTTCCTTGTCTTGTTTTATGCCAGTGAGCTGACTTTCTACACACACATCAAACATCCTCTGATTGCAGTCATCAAAGCTAAGCTGAGCTGTCACCTTTTCCTCCACCGTGAGGTCACATTATTGCTTGTGCTGTGCAAATCTTGAGAAAAGCATATCCATTTTTAGCTATTGTACTTGAATGCTAAATTTGTGCATACTTTAGCATGTATTCTGCAGTGTGAAAAAAAAGAGAAGAGTTGGGAGGGCAGCTGTTAATCTAGTTTCCCTCTGTTGGTGTGTTTGAAGTGTAAATGCTTTCTGCCGTGTCTGGAGGAGACTTAACAATAAGGTTGATGATGCAGATCAGTGAGACGCTGCTGCAGCCGCGGCTCCCTCCTGTGGATGGATTCAGTCTCACACATAAATCCCCTCTCACTTCGGCTGGAAGGAGGAAGATGAGATTTAGCAATAAATACAATGTGAAAATCAGATGCAGAAGAATAAAAACAAGCAAAAATATTGCATGACCTCCTTATGCTAATAGAGTGATAGTTCGCTAAGAATGTGTAAAGTGTATATAGGGTGGACCGTGCAACTAACAATTACCATCGATTAATCTGCCAATTATTTTCTCACAATTGCAATTTCCTCAAGTCCAATGTGAAAGTGGTCAGTATTTTTGTTTGTCTGTTTGTCTGAGCAGCAGTTCGTAATATATTCAATTTACTATTTCAGAGGATACAGAAAAATAGCAAATTATTACATTAGAAAAATTGAAACCAAGCAAATTTTGGCATTTTTGCTTGAAATAGTTGCCAATTAATTACATTTAATAACTTTAAGTCAACTGATTAATCACAGTATTGTTTCAGCCCTAAGTAAATACAAGAAATACCTTGATGGGGCTGTTACTAATGTTTATTTTTATTGTCTATTATTTTTTTTTCAATTAACATGAAACTTCTAGCAAAAACATGGAAAGAGGTTACAAGGATATTACCTGATATAAAGCAAAAAAAGGTGAAAAACAAAGAAAAGGTTAAAAAAAAACTGTATATCATAAAATTATATCTACATACAGTATATATTATTATTATTATTATTATTATTATTATTATTATTATTATTATTATTAACTTATAATAATTCAACTTTCAGGTCATTTTCTTGTCACCATTTCCTAATTTCTTGCAGTTTGTGGGACATCTCTTGCCAAGTTGCTCATTACACTTTTAGCTGTGTTTTGTACGTTTGAAAGATGTCTGAATGCATCACCAGAATATAACATCATTCCAGGTTTCAAAAGGTTAACAGACTAATCATTAAGTCTACAATTTGTCAGATAAAACTGAAAAATAAAAATGTTCAGCTTTGTTCAGCCAACAATCCAAAACTTAAATATTCAGTTCACAACAGAGAAAAGTCCTCAGTTTTGAGAGGCTGTGAGACTAACTCCTTATTGCAACCCATTGACCTCTAAAGAGTTCAATCTACCGGCACAATCTATCAGACTTAATATCATATATCAGCTCTAGTGCAGTCTACATTTAGAATATTTTTAAGGCTTTACCTTGCCATAAGACTCACCTTTTCAACTGGTAACTGAAGATGTTGCCTAAAAACCTGCAGACTCCACAGACCTTTGTCACAACAGACATTTTGACATGTCACAGAAGAAAAAGCAGCAGGTCATTTAATAACATTAATGACAACAGCATTCCACTTAGGGAAGCTCCTGGCTTTGTGCATGCTGGCTCACTAAACCAGCTCACCAGCAAGCTTAATGGAACTGAGCCATCGTCAGTGTTATCAGTTTCACCTGCGCCTTTTCCTACCGTGACGAGTCAAAATCTCTCCTGTGAAGGTCCACAGACACAAACAGGCATTTTAGACTGAAAGGTGCTAGACTTTGTTTGCCTCAATCAGTTAAACCAGTAAGATGGATCAAATATTCCAAATGTAGCGTACATTTAAACTGATACTGATTTTTCGTAAGTGGCTAAAATATAACAAAAGCATTTCAAATGATTATACTTGTATGACTCTTTCAAAAACACAAATAAACTTCCTTTCAGTTTTGAGTTTTCTGATCTTGGCAAAATCAGTGTCTACACACCTATTTTTAAATTTACAACAGTGATGAAGCAGACATCATAATGACTCAGTGCACGGCTGCTGCAAGATGAGCGAATAATGAAGGGTCTTCCTCTCAGTTTCATCACTCGACATGGATTAGCAGACATGTAATTATCTTAAAAGAACCACCTATCACACACAACTGTGCATTTTAAATCCCCACACAGCTACATATGAACATTAAAGAAAAGCTTGGGGGCTTATATGTATAATTTGTGCTTTATTAGGCGAACAAAACAACCAAATTATATAAACATGCATCGTCGTCAAAGAAACAGGGTTACAGTGGCTTGATGGGGTGTGGGCATCCAAATTTGAGGTAGAATGGGGGCAGGAAAACCTCTCCGTGGGATATAGAAGAGCAGAAATAAAAAATAATACTGACTGCTAAGACAGATCTCAAAACGTTCCATCAATAACAAGATAACACACCCACCGATACTGTCAAAATCAATCAACGGAAGAAAAAACTAAATGCATGTTTCTCATTGTTCATTGAAGTGATTAATTTGTTTTTGTCGTGTTCCAACATTCACATTTAAATCCTCACAACGCCAACACCGCTGCTTCAGTTCATTAAAAATAATGACTGAATCTTGGTGCAGTTACAACAGGCGTCAACTCTCAGTTAAAATACCTCTCTGAGTTTTCGAATATAGGATTGGCAGTTTTTAATTTATGTACAGGTTCCAGGTTTATCAATAAGATTAGCATTTTGTTTGACTATTTTGGAACAATTCTTGCTTACAGCTACATACAAAATATATCACTCCATTTTCAGTTATAAGTATATATTTATACATTTGTAATTTAAATACATACACATTCTTACAAATTTTAATGGCCACTAGAGCTCCTCTCCTCTGATTCCTCTAAATCCAACTCATTCACGTGCTTACTAACTCGCTCAGGAGTGTAAACTGTTGCCATACAATCAAAGCTTTTAAATAATCAGCAATAGTTACATGATTCTGAATTATTCGGCCCCTGGCTGCTGTTTAGACCATTTTCTATTAAAATGATCGTGCTAACAGAAGGCGTAGCGGGACATATCAGCGCCTGACGTCCTGTCAGAGAATAAACCTGATTCCTTCAGTTCAGAAGCGTTCCATAAAGCTGCGCCTTGGTCAGACTGTCCTTCCTGGAAAGTCCCAAAGAACCGAATTTTTGGTTGTACGGAGGAGGGGGGGGTGGGACCGGTGGAGGCGACTGGCTCGGCTGCGCGGGCAGGCTGTGCATTTCCACCTGGTAGTGCTGCAGCTCTGCGGCCATCTCCAGGGTCCTCTGGTTCAGAGACTCGGTGGAGCTGTTGGGGCTGGGGTCGACGTAATCCGTAGTCTGGCCGCCGGCCGCCACGTTCCCTTCCCTGTCTTTGGAGCTCCCTGAGTGGTAGAGGCTGTGCTCCGACTCCTGGCTGTCCTCGGTTCGGTACAGGTGGGCTTGGCTGTGAGCCTGCCGCGGCCCTGGGCTGCACTCGGGGCTGGGGCTTGCGGCTACCCACACGGGGTCCATGACGCCCACTTCTTGGTGGTAATAGTCAGCACCCTCCTGGAAGCTGCTGTAGAGTGGGCCGAGTCGGATCTTAGCGGGCCGTACGGAGAAGTGCTGCTCCGAGAAGCTGTAAGGGGAGGCTCGGCCCGGGCTGCGATAGGTGTGGGCACTTAAGTCCTCAACACTGAGTTGTCTCCATCGGCCGATCAGCTCCTCCTCCTCGGGGGCTAACGTGCTTCCTCGACGGCTGTCTCCATAGGCAACACTTGGGGATGAAGAGGGAGGGAGCGGCTCATAGGGCTCGCTGAAACAGGAGGACATAGTGCGGCTGTAGACAGGCGAGCTGCTGTTCTGGTGGTGGCTCAGCTCCGTCTGCTGGAAGGGATGAGCGTTGGCGAAGCCTCTCGGACTGTCTCTCTCCCACGATGAGTCACTCTTTCTCTCGTAGTCCCCTGCATCTCTCCACTCCATGTAGAGGGAATGGTGGTGCGGGGAGGAGGCTGCACTGCTGGGCGGGCCGTTGCCTTTGTCTTCAGACCCCCCTCCACTGAAGCTGGAGTAGGAGCTGGAGCCAGCGCCCAGCGTAGCGGGGAACTTAGGAAAGTGCTCCTGCGAGAAGCCGGCTCTCAACCCCACTGAGCCCTCCTCTGGGTTGCTGTCGGTGGAGTTTTGGGGCCCGTATAGCAGCTTCCTCTGACCGTGGAGGTCCATGCTGGGCCTCCGCTCGCGGTGCCGGTCATCAGGGCAGTACAGGGCCGTGTCGCTACTGTACAAGTCAGATTTGTAGAGCGCGCGGAGCCCCAGCCGGCCTCCTGGTCCCAGGCTCTCCAAAATAAAAGCATGGTCCTGGGTTTGGGGGCTGGGGGAGCGAGAGGCCTGGCTGCTGCTGCAGGCCTCGTCCGGCTTCTCGAGCACTTTGCCAATGAGAGAGGTCGGGACAGAGTCGGAGTAGGTGTGACAGAGAGGAGACTCCTCCATGTGCATGGTCAGTCGCTCCTGAAAATCAGCAGGCAGCTGGAAGTGTCAGAGAGAAGAAAAGGCAGGAAACACATGATGTGAGTGTTGCTGTTCCAACAGATGGAGCTATGCTGAAGCATGAGCTGATGGTTGTTTGAAGAGGGTTTTGCAAACTGCAACATTTACAGGCTCCAAAATGCTCTCAGTGTCTTAACCACATTACTGTGTTCAGTGTAAATAGTTACTTGAACACTATGCTTCACTGCACTACAAAACACTCCCTGGACTATCTCTGTTACTATGATCTAAGATGCCTTTAGACTGCGCCACAATAATGTGTGTTTATTGCGTTTCACACTCAGACTGTATCGTCTCAGTTTGCCAGATTGTCAGATACTGCAATGAATACACGGTGACTCGTAGCACTACAATGTACATAAAAAATGAAAGCAGAGACCAGTCTTCAGTTTACGTCATGCAACTCTGAAAACTTCTCTTCTTGCCAGAATCTCACAAACTTCTTTTTCATTACTCCCTTTCTGGATCTCATTAATTTACTTATTCTATTGGGTAAATATCAGGGGTGAGGACGAAGGTTATTATAGCTCACTAAGACCAAAATAAAAACTAAAACTAAAACCAGGTGTGAAAAAAAAAAAAAATTAGTTAACTGAAACAAAGATACAAACTAAATAAAATACAGACTGACTTAAACAATATTTTGTACTTAAGGAACCAACTAAAAAAAGGGTACCAAAGATAATTTAGTTCACAATTAAAAACTACGGTAAGTCAACATCAGACTTGAGAATCACTTGCGACAATGACATTGTCCCACCCGTAGTAAATATCAGTTACATATGCAAGTGCTTCAACAGATGTCCCTCTTTCTATGCGTTCCTAGTTGATTTTTTTAAAGTCTCCAGTTTATATTGAGGATGAACAGAAAAGTAGTTGTTTACTCTTGTGTCGCTCCCTTTTTTTTCCCTGACAGTTTGCTGATGGGTTGTGCCTGGTTTCTTTGCTGTTCATTTTCTTGTTCAGTGAGTTGCTTTTGTATTTTTTGTATTGCTTAGTAAAGCAGTTTTTTCGTTTCGCCTCCATCATTTTGGTTTGTGAGTGGGTTTTTTTCTGATTTGTTGGTTTGTGGGTCGTGGCAACAGTCACATTGTGTAAAATTGAATTTCTGACAGCATTTTGCTGCAGGTTGTCTTTGGTTGCGTCTCACGGTGCAATCTAGTACCACATTATGGGACTGATCCAAATCACACACTGTGTTGCAAAAATACAAATATATATTTGTAGAAATATATCTGATGGATACTACAGTGTACTTTCTTAATGAACTGCTGTTTCTGTCCCTTTGCTCTGCAGTATGTGTGCAAGTGATGTGAGTATGTCACCGCAACACACACCTATATTTACCTGACATTACTGGAACAACTGTGTCATAATCAGTGACAAGAACCATAACAAAAGAGGAAGATATATGTGGAAAGGAAGCTGACCTGAGTTGCCTTCCTCAGAAAAGAAAGACATCGCTCTATTCCGAGCATTTCTCAATAACAAAAAAAAAGCCTCTATCCACTATCTGTGCCTCTCCATAGCAACAAGTATTAAGCCGACTGCAGCACATCATCAACACAAATCTAGTCAGTTGTTCTAATTGGCAATGAAAGGCGAGCTAATTATAACTTTGTAAGATAGAGAAAAGACTAACATGAAAAGACATTTTTATCACAGCAGTTTTATTACGACTTGAACCAAACTAAATGCCACTTAATTACTGTCCGCGCATTCTTTCACTTGAACAGGATCACTTTTAATGTGGTGTTCAAGAATTCAAGCCAAACGACTGAAGCACTTCAGTAGGCGCTGAAGAGCCACTGCGCTCCTCAAAATGCTGCAGCACCATTCATCAATATGCTTTCGATTAGCTCCCGCCCACAGGAGACTGGTGGACATACAGAGAGCGCATGTAAAGCCTCTGACCCCCCATAATGTTTGGCAGGAAGCCTGCATAACAGTTTTTCGCTCTATAGCAAATCCTATACTGTGTACAGCAAGCGTGTGCATGTGTTTGTGTATAGGGGGATATTTTATGAGCCTTATGCAACCAAATGCAGTTTGCATTGATATTTCCATTCAGCCATAGGGGAAAAAAACGTGCAGAGGCATTCTCTTGTGGACACTTGCCAGCCTTTAAAGCCACCCTTGTCACATGGGTGAGGCACAAGGCCCGGGGCTGATGCAGCGAATAGTGGCGCCAAGCTGGCCTGGCCTTACAACACTCTGATACCCACATGCAGCTCTTTTCACAAGCAACAGCAGCTCTAAATTTACATTTCGCCACATGCTGTTTTAGCTCATTGAACAGTTAGCTGTCCCGCACATTTGTGCACAATTTGCCTTGAAGTAGTTTCCGTTGTGCTTCGTGCTCAATCATTGTCAAACAATTACATGATTGCTAAACCCGGTGCAGTGTAATTACACTCTGACTTAGCTGCGCACTGAGTGACAGGAGGAGAAAGACTTGAGAGCCTGGGTTTCAAGATCTGTGCTACTGTTACTTTTCATTTCCAAGCCTGCATTTAATTCCAGTTAAACTCTGAAAGAATTTAACAAGAATGAAAACAAAAAGTAGTTTATGTCAGTGGTGAACAAACTACTTTTACTTAAAGGTCCCATATTATGCTCATTTTCAGGTTCATTCTTGTTGGTGCCCATCAGAGCATGTTTAAATGCTTTAATATATTAAAAAAAAATAAAGATTCTCACACTGTCTACATGAATGTACCTGTGTTCACCCTCTGTCTGAAAAGCTTTATTTTAGCAACTGTCTCTTTAAGCCCCCTTGTCTGCTCTGATTGGTCACACTTTCCAAGTCTCCCACATCTGTGCTCTCAGCGTCTCTTTGCAGTCATTGCGGCTGCAAAATGATCATAATGGCACTGTAGCAGCAGTTTCTCCCTTAATATAGTATAGTTGTGACATCACAACTTCAAATAATTTCTGATGGCTCATCTAAAGGCACAGTTTCTGAATTTGGGCTGTCTGCATTTCTGTGTGGAGTGAACATTTTGATACTTCGGAGTAAATGTAAATAGTTTCTGTCCATCACTGGTTTATGCTGGCAATTTGTAAAATCTGAATATTTGTCTTTAAATCTAAAAAAGGAAAAAGTGACTGTTTTTCAGTTTGCCTCTTGATAGCTACTATTGTTTTGTTCATTTTATATATATATATCTGTATATTATAGTGTACAAATATAAATTCTTTCTATACATTCTTAGTGTAGATAATTACATGTCTCAACTTCATCTTTGTTGAGGCAGCATGTTAAATTAGGGACCATCTTTTTCGAACCTTTTTTGCTTCTGTCAGTCGAAGGTTATTCAGCCAAAAACCAGCTTTACCTCTCTAATCTCCGGCCTTCCTGCAGTGACCTACAGCAGTCAATGCTCCACCGTGTCTTGTCTCTTATCTCTTCTGCCTCACAAAGGGCGAGATGACCTTCAGTTATAGTCGAGACAGCACATTTCTTTGCTCGTCTTTTTGTCATGAGCTGAGAATTCACCTTAGCGCTGCTTCAGAAACAACTCACTCAAATCCCTTCCTCCAAAAATACCGACTGTTTCCCCAAATCTTTCTCCTTTACCTGTTTTTGTTGGAAAATGCTCAGTGCAAACATCAGGGGAACCTTTAGTTGCTTGTGACTTTTGAGAAGTAAAAATGTAAATGCATTTTACTGTTACACTTAAACTTGTTGGGATTTGACGTGACTGAAATCTTGATAAACCTTATGAAACAGGCAAAAACGTCTATTTCAGTGTCGTCTCACTAATAGGCTGCTGAGGCAGTGTCCCTGGCATAACTATGATGACATCATGGGTATTGTTAAGCCTCTGTGTAAGACACACTGGGCTTCCTCCAATGTAAACCCATCTGTGTCAATATTAGACACTCAGAGCAACAGACAAATTGAAAGAGTGTCAAAGTCAATTCAGGGTGGGCGGGAGCCAAGGTGGATGGGTCCTCTAAAAGCCAGGTGTGTTGTAGCCACACATTGTCACCTTTCTGGCCACATTTGTATTTCTCCACAATCAACAAACTTTGACCCAAGAGAGCTGTGTTCAGGACCAAAAAAAACATAGGTTGTTGCATTTGTGCCACTTAAAAGTGGGTGTTTTTTGGTGACATCCACAAGCTTTTCCTAACCATTAAAAAGTAGTTTTGTTGCCTTACTCTAACTGCAGTGCAATCTTACCGCTAACCTCTTCTGCATCAAGATACAACGCAAAAGGCTATTCCTGGTGTAATTTTAGTAATGCTTTGGGCTTCTAAATTCAAAACAACATAAATAAGATTATAATGTAATATTCTTAATAACAAGACTGAAGATATGCAAGAATCATCGCAGGTCTCACCTCAGAGAGCTGCGCCCTGTAAAGAGACTTGTTGCACTGGAGAAGCTGAGCAGCCAGGTTACAGTCCTTCCTGTACATGTCCTTCAGAGACACAATTGGAAGACAAGTAGCATTTAAAGATGAATATTCACAAGTAGTGGTGATTATTTTCATCATCCTGTCCGATTATTCTTCCCTCGGAGGTTACTTTGCCTGCTTTGCTTTGAAAACTGAAAATCAGATTGTTAAAAGCAGAAACCACTTTTTTATTTGCTTTTGTGCAGAATTAGGTAAGTTAATAAGAACAAAAGTGTCTCTAAACGCTCGTGTTTGATGAGTTTTGCTGTGACAACCTCAGCCGAGCATGAAAAAAAAATCTTGTGTTACTGTGATGACAAATTAAGAAGACTGTTTTTGTTCAAGGCAGATAAAAAAAGAGAAAGTATAAAAAATATGTTTGATTTTATTCTCTTGAGATGTAGGGAGGCTCTTACATTGTCTTCTTGCAGCTTCTCAATGGTGAGTTTTGCCTCCATCAGGTGGTTGTTGAGCACGATGATCTCTCTGCTCAGCGCTCTTTTCTCATCGTCATGGTGCTGAGACTGACGAGAAGACAAGAGTTTTAGGAACCAGTGGCATGTAAACAAGACTTATATTTTCACTTTGACTTGCAAAGTTTACTTCTACACACAGCTCATCCACTTTTTAAAAATGTTTCATTCATCAGATTCCATTAAGTAATTCACAGCACTCTGAATTTGCAATGACCTGTCAGAGTAGCATAGTCTTATCTTTTTCTGTGCAGAAGTACCATATTCAAGCAGAATAAACAGAAAAAGCTGTGCAGTATTCGAAATGATGACTTACAATTTGAATGTCAACATTATGAATAAAGCTTTGAACTGCTACAGTTGGCTACAACCCTAAAGCTAATCAACCAAACAAACCTCCAAAATGTCATGAAAGTTTATAAAGAGCAGCTTGAATAGTTGGTACCCTGAGTAATGTCTAATATAGCCAGAATCTATTCTCTGTGGCTTGTGTACAGGATCATGACTCTAAATATAAACACAGGATGGATACACTAAAGATACACAACTTCACACATTGAGAGTGTTTAAGTTGCACAAGAGATACTGTTGCTGATTTTTTTTTGGTTACTATGGGTTACCAAGAAATGATGACGTCAGTAAACTGAGCATACCACAGAAGAACACTTTCCCTTCTTGTTGGCTGATGAGGACAGAGTTCAGGTTTAACTCTTCTTCGCTGCTGTTGTAATTCATTGCTTGCTGCCTTTCATGCTGATTTCCTGTCAGTGTTTCAGGTTATACGACAGCTGCAGCAACAATGAAAAGTTTTGTCGTCTCTTTCTTCGGGCTTTTTTTCCTCTGTTGAACAGTGTGCGAGTGGAAGCACACTCAAAGTATATCACTGTGTTTATCTGTCTTGTAATTACATTCTCTATAGTTGTGCAGGGCCACGGGGTCAGATGGGTTTGTGGCACCTCTGGAGTAAACAAGCTTTACGATTACAGAGAGACTTACTCAGCACCTCTCTCGCCCTTGAGGAGGAAATACGTGAGATGAATCAGTGAGCTGATGAGGACACTTCATGAGAAAATAAAAGCTGCTGGCGTTCATTTAAAAAAAAATAAAAAATCTTCTCAAAAACCCCCAGTGACCCTCAGCTCCTTATTGGCCGGGTATCTCACTGCTGTAATCACGAGGAGGGCCGTGCTGATTACTATCTTGTGCTGTAACAAACCCATTCGCTGAGCGTTTTCAGCTGTCTATTCAACAGCAAAGACACCTGATTGTCATACAGTGTTCTCGGGGAGGCTAGTTAATTGTATCTTTCCACCGGCAAAAGCAATGTCTGACAAATGAAGTGAGGTGCGGCGCACTGAGGAACAATGGGTTTGCTATCACTCTGCCATTGGAAGGAGGACAGCCAATTGTAATAGGCCATAATTAACGTCAGTGGTACCAACAGCAGGGCATATTCATATTCAAATTGGCTGTCCAAGTGCTCTGCCCCACAGCTAAACCCCACGACTTGCTGAAGCGCTTGTCTTTCTTCTGTTTCTCCAGGTACTTAAACTTAAGCATGGCAATTCATACGACACAAACACACACACGGAGGCTTACACACTTACATTTCTGTGAATCTTCTCCTCCAGATCTTGGTTGATCCTCTGCAGTGCCGAGTAGCTGCTTTGTATTCTAAACGACAGAATAAACGACATTGCTCACTTGCAGATAATGGTTTGTACTTACACATACAGTACGGAGCAGCAGCCTCTCCCATCTGAAAATAAGCATATCAGCAGGCTCAGCAGTACACGAGCCAGAGCGGAAACTAGATGCCACAGTTTCAGTGTATAGCACTTGTAAGTCATTTCCACATCTCACTGACCTCACTCTACCGATATTAAGATTTAGTGAAAATCTTATTCTGTTTTTTTGTGATCCAAAAGGCAGAGACATGACACTGTATATGGCAACATAATAATGTAAATTACTCATTTCCTGTGGCCCGTGGATCCCAGGCTGGGGGCCCCAAGATAAATCTGAGTGGTCACAACACGATTTAAGGAAAAAGAAAGAAAAAAAAATTGGTGCACAAATATTTTTTTCTTGTGAATTTTTGGATACTTGCACTTCAGGTTTCGAAAAATTCCCTTAAGGAAAACAAAAAGAAAACTCTTTGGTTCCAGTGCTCACATTTAAAAGTGACGGTAAAAGCCCCAACGCCATATTCACGCTCGTTTGGCATTTCACCTCGCTATATTTGTGTTATTTCAGCACTGTGTCTCCTGGAAGCTTTCTGCTTACAGTCTGGCACCTGGCCGCAACCTTTTTATAACGTCCCGACCTCACCTGAGCGCTGTGAGGGTACATGCCCATAAATGTCCCAAACACAGAAAATAAGAAAATACAGGCAGAGGGCAGAGTCTCTGCAGAAAAATACACTGCCACACACTGATAGTGGGTCATAAGTGATAACTGACTTGAGAGGTGTGCACCTTTTGCTTTGGTTGCCAGGTTGAACTAAATGTTTCCTCTAAACGTTGTAAAACTGTGTGTGTGCAATGGTTTGTGGGGTAAGTTTAAGTTATCTGGTAGGTGTGTCAGAGGTGTTACCCAATCAACAGTGAGGTGTCTATAAAGCACATTCTTGTAGATCTCTACCTTTTCATGTACAATTTCAAACAGGGGGCTCAGTGCATCACCATTTCCATTTAAATAATCATTTTGCTGCATTTTGTTGAGGGCTCAGCCTGGTTTGACCAACAATATTAGCCCTTGGCCCTGGAGGCTTATTGGTGTCATTCTGATAGCTGGTGGGTTCTGAGATTGTCACAAAAGCTGCAGGTGAAGCAGAGGAAAAAAGGGCAAATGCACCAGTTAGTGAGATTCGCAGATACAGGATTTCTTGCAGGAGAAAGTTACGGTGTTGGTTCAGGCCGGTGGAGTGAGCCAGGTGCACGCCTCATTCCATGCTGACGCGCAGAGAAGACAAGTTCAGTGAAGTGCAGGAACAGCTGGTAGGCCTAAGGCTGTTGTCTGCGTGTAGCGTTTTTTGCTGTCAGGTTTGAATATGTGTGACATTTGTTTTCATGTGTTTCAGACCTGCTTCCCTGCTGGGCCGAAGGCGGCTGGCAGTCAGTCGGAAAGTAGATCATTGTACCAAGATTTTTAAAGTTTAGTCATGTAGTTTTTAACATTCAATCTGTATTTTAATATTTGGTAATAAAGTGTTCTTGGGATTATTAATATTTGTTTTTCTGCAGAGGATCAGTGGTCCAGTAGCTGCTCTTGCTGTGGGACTAATTTCATTGTTTGCTTGTTGTTTGAGGGTTTCTTTTGCTGTTTCGTTAACCCTGGTAAGTAAGCTGGAAGCAGCAAAAAGATATGGGTATTTCCCTTGGGGCGGGCTAGTTTTCTTTTCTTTATTTTTGTGTTCTTTTTTGTCTGCCTGCTTCCTCCACCAAATACTAATTTACTCAGGTCAGATCCCAGTCAGACAGTCAAGGCAGGCTTACAGTTCGACATGGTTAACTGTTGTAAAAATACATGTGTGTAAACTTTAGAATGTGTTGACAGTGTGCACTGGCTCTGATAGTGGAACTAAACCTCTGCCCCGTTAGTGGCAGCTGGGAAGTCAGCTGTAAGGAGGGAGAATATACTGTAAATACTAAAACTGAACTTCTGTAATAAAAACGATGTATCCTGAGCTCCTTTGTTATCATTCCTGATGCTTAGGACTTGCTATGGGTGTAACATAACTAACATTGATTTATTTATTTTTTTAAAGTTTTTTCCCAAAGCCAATGTCTGGGCAGACAGTATGTTCTTAAATGCATTTGGCTCTGCTCCAATTAAAGCATTGTCAGGATTACAATCTGCTTTTTATCATTTTTCAGACACAACTACACACTCCTACACTCGCACCAAATGCTGATAAGACAACATTTGTTCCATTAAGAACCCACATTTCCAAGAACCAACACCTCCTCTTCTTGGTAATCATACACTTACAGTAATGGTGTTTGGCCTGGATAGCAGTTACTTTGGTTATTTTCTATTTTACAGGGATGATTTCCTACAAAGAACTTAATAATGCTAAATCTAAGCAAAAAAGATACAAAATGCGTCAACTTGTTTATTTTGTTCTGCATGTTGCTCTTTTGGAAAACCACACTGTTTGTGCTCAATTATTGAAATATCCTGACACACTAATTATTACATTCGAAAACAACATGATGAAGTTTTTCACTGTGCCCATTTCATTAAATCTCATGAGAAAATGTCAACTGATCCTCATTAGCAGCAACAGAGAAATTGTATACTGTCCTTTCTATTTAAGCTATAAGGGTCTCCTCTTAAAACCTCCACTGTGCATTACATCTCTCCCCAATTTTAAAGCTGCTGTTCACTGGACCAGAACGCAAGACCAGCTAACTTTAGATACCCATGGGTAAATACAGAGTTTTTTAAAAAGTTCAATGCAGCACTTCATAGCATACAAATGGAGTTAAAAGCACAGGAGTTATAGCTTGAATTTCTCTTCCCACTGGATCTATTTAGACTTTTAAATTTGGTCCTTTCTGGAAAGGATTGTTTTGGATGCATTTTGTTTATATTCACATGTGACTGAAATATTATGTTACCTTTCTGTGCATGTTTTCCCTGCAGTACTTAGGTTTCTCTTACACAACTGTGATTTATATTTTAATTTAATTCTACTGATTAAAAACACAAAATTTGGGCCAAAATCTTATAGTCCAAATATTCAAACCTCTGACCTTGTGTGGAGCCTTTTTAGCGACTTAACTCTAATATGTACTGTCATATATGCTGAGTGGGGGTGGAAATAAGTACACTTGCTCAAGTACTGCACTCAAGGACAATTCTGAGGTACTTCTGCTTTACTTGAGCACTCCCATTTTCTACTTTTCTAAATTTCGAGGATGGCAAGTATGGTGTAGGGGCACTGACCAAGAGCCAGTATTTGACAAGTTGGGGTGAGAATGTGTCGCAATCAGTGGATTACTCTTTTAGATAGGATTTTAAATTTAGGATTTTTTACTTGTAATAGAGTATTGTGGTACATATTGTGGTATTGGTACCTAAACTTAAAGCATCTGAGTACATGCAGTTTGTGGGCCTACCTGCGCAGTTTATCAGTGAACTTGTCCAGCTCCTCCTGAGCTCGGCGCAGCTCTGTCTCCAGGTACTGCCGAGTGGAGTCGAACTCGCTCTGCAGCAGCTCCAGCTTGTGTGTAGTGTAGGAAAGCCTCTTCCGTAAGTCCTCCTTCTGCTCCAGCAACGAGCTGCACGCACACACAAACACACACACACACAAACACACAGAGCAGATGATTGTGTTCAGGGCATATGGTGCAGGAAACAAGATTGTAACTTGCATATATGCTCATCTAAATGGACTCATAAGGGTCTACATATCTTTTTAATGCACCCCTGAGCGGCCATGCAGCAGTGATGAGAACATCATGAGAGGGTGATAAAAGCAGAAAAGTTGTGTGAGAAAGTGCTTTGCATGAAGAAAACATGGGACCAAAACACGGATCTCTAATTAAGAATCCAGGCGGGGGCAGGCAAGGATACGAAGCATTTGAGCATTAGATCTCTTTTTCAGCATTAAAGCTCTGCAGCACATCACAGAAACCCAATCACCAGTGAGATTGGTCCCGCCGAAAAAAAAAAAGAGGGGGTGTAATCTGTGATGAAATATGAGCCAATGAACTCTAATACATCACATGAATGGACTGTGAAGGCTCAGATTTACGGAACAGCGATACCCTCCACATGTAATTCAGTCAGACAGCACAATGATGACTATTTTCAGAGTATGTGCATTACCTTGGCTTCAATCTAATAAAAGGGCAAGTGTGAGTGGGAAAAGAGGAAATGTCTGTTGCCGTGATGGATCTGAGTGTGCACGGCTGGGCTTAATGGACCCTGTATTGATGGACAGATGGAGGAAGGAGGGTAATGACTCTATCTGCAGCCGGATAACAGATAGCAGCGAGTGGATGGAGATGTGGCCACGTCGCTCTTTTCACTTCCCCTCTTTGTCTCACTTTTAACAAGATCATAGATTCAGAAGGCGGGGGCTGAGACGGACTGAAAGAAATATCAGGGCCAGGTTCCTTTCAGTGTTTTCAGGTCACTTAGTGGAGGTATTATCCAGTTTCCAATATGCATAATAAGAATTACAGTTGGTAAAAATAAATATCACCAATCTAGCCTTTTTCTGTAATTCTGTTGAAATTTTAGTCATTTTTGTCCTACAAACCACTTTAGCTTGATTATTAATTGCGAACAATTACACAAATTATAAAAATAAGGCAGTGCTGAATGAAATGATTGACAGATATGCCAAACACAGTACCCCGTGGTGTATAATGAGTTTGACACATACAGTATGTTAACAGTAACATGTATTGTCTTGCTTTCCTTTTGTTTTCTCTTGCCTCGCTAGGTGATGTAAGTAGTGGCATATAAACACCTGTGCTGGCACTAAAGCCGAACGATACAGATACTTTTTTGGGCTGATGCCTATTTTGGGGATAAAAAATTCAGAAATCGAAACATCATCCTTTACATATGTTTGGCAAATACCTGTCACAAAGATATGTAATGGGGTCTGGATATTTTACAGTTTAACTTAATTGTCAAATATGGTATCAGTGGACTGAAACTTCATCGGGGATTTAATTATTATGAAGCATCTTTTTCTGCATTATGTTGTGGTAAAAATAAACATCATGCACATCGGACAACATGTGAGCCGATACCTGTATATCTGTGATGGATCAATATCTGCCAATAAATCAGCTGACTGATACACTGCGGATCTTTCGTTGTCGGACACCTAAATAATAAGTTCAGACATAAAGAATGAGCAACTATAGAGGCAGAAATCTCACTAGTTGATATAATTTCAGTGAGTGGAGTCAAAGGCAATGACTTGGCTAGCAGCATACAAACAGTTAACAGTCTTCTTACTAACAGGCAAGATTTTAGGATAGTCAAAGACCCATCCCATGCCCTAAACTATGAGTATTGGTCAACCGATTCTATCCACTGATAAACTTTTACATAGCTAACCGATGTCTCACACTCACTCAAGCTGTGTGAGCTTAAAGGGACAGTTCACCCCAGAATCAAAATTTTTTTTTTTTTTTCTCTTATCTTTAGTGCTATTCATCAGTCTAGTTTGTTTTGTTGTCAGTTTCTGAGTCTGAGATATATGGAGACATCTGCCTTCTCTCCAACATATTGGAACTAGATGACACTTGATTTGTGGTACTTCAAAACTTCCACCACAACACGTAACATGACTATGACTTTAAAATGAATACTGTTAACTCATATTTTAAATATCTGCTTAGGGTTGCTATCATATAATGTTTACTTCTGACAAACTGTGGTACTTACATTTTTACTTAAAACAAAAAAGTATGTCTGTCTCCAGTACAGCTCTGCACCTATAAATGTTTGTACAAATAAAACTCCACCCAATCACCACTAAACACAGTACTATAAGAGGCTAAATGCTAAATAAAGACGTAAATTAGACATGATGATTTTACACTGGATCTGCTGGAATACGTAACTTTTCCAGCCAAGATTTTCATGAAAAGCTGCTACATCTACAACCAACTTCAGTGAGTGATAGAATACCTGCCTACAGAGTGATTCAATGAATGTCTCAACTGACTGGAGGGCATTTCAATGCTGCATCACCCAGCAGCCCCCACCTCCTGCTTCTCTTTGATTGGCAGGCATTAACAGGGGAGTACAGGTGTTTGTTGTTTGATAGAGGATGAGTTTACGTGAAGTAGCTCCAGGGATGAAAAATCCCCCATTAGTGACCTCCTCTGTGAACAGGAGTTGAGTCAGACATAATGAGTGCTTTCATTCCGGCGAAATGAGATGACGAGGCAGCATGACTTCTGGGCTCGGAGAGGCGGGATGAGGCTGCTTTAGCACCACTGGGTGGCGAGAGGAGACGCCACGTGGGCGGATGAACGGACAAACAGATAGAAAAAAACGAGGACGGATGGAAAAGATGGCGTCTGAGAGTTACTCTCTTACCTCTTTTTCGGATGTTTGCCGCCATTTCGGGGGACTTTTAAGGCGGTTTTGCCAATGTATATCTTTTTCATGGTTTGTCTGTGTTCCTTCCCTCTCATGTGTTTATAGGGGTTGACCACAGGGAGCCGTCATGTGTGTTAGTTTCCCAGAGGAGACCAGCTAAGTGTGGCCTGCGGAGTTACTGAGTGCTCTACCTGTGTTGACCCTGCCAAACAAAGCAGACACACAGATTTGCAACTATTAGTGACTACAGTTCAACCAGGGATACTGTTTGAAGGACAAACTCTATATGTATTTTTAAGTCATTTTAATGGAAAAATTCCCCACAGTTTTGTCCTACATAAAATAATAGCTGAAACAGCTATAAACTCAGCACCAATATTAGAGTTGCAGACCATTTCGGTGCTCTTAAAATGTTAAAATCCACTCTTGGTGATGTAGCTTTTAGGCTAATTTTAGTGTTTGCTATGTGTCACACTGTGTTGTTTCCTGCAAAGATACAGGGAAAATGAAAATGAAAATATCTAAAACATCAGTGGTAAATGTCAAACTTTGGTTTCAGCCCTTCAGACTTAAAGAGCAACGGCTTCTCATGGGAGGACAGATCTGTTGAGGGCTGGGGATATTCCACAGCTTGTACCTTTGTGGAATTTATGTCGGTTTAATGAAACATTACAACTCATTTGTACGTTGTCGTTGAAGAGGACCTATTATGCTCTTTTTCCTACTTGTATTCAGTTTTTCTATTTTGTTTACATACTTTGATGATCAAAAACACTTATTTTCTTCATGCATCTTTGCTGGAACACCTGTATTGTGTTTCCCCACAGAATCAGAATCTATGTGTGGCATTAGCTCACGACGATGAGAGGAGCAGCGTCTGAAGTTTTTTAGACCCAGCCACATGTGGGATTAATTTTCACTTTGATTGTGCCTGATGTTCTACTGCTCCATCTGTGCCCAGAGTACTCTCTACGCTCCAAGAGTGTGGCGCAATCAATAATCAAATGGTGTATGTATTCCCAAAATATGAAATCAATAAGTGGTGGCAGATGTTTTTTTTATCATGGCCGCCATAGATAAATTAACATATAGAAGACCTTGCAATATTCACCCTCTGTCCTAAATGTTCAGTTTTAGCGCCTGTCTCTGTAAGCCCCCCTCCCAGAAAAACCCAATCTACTCTGATTGGTCAGTGTTTACGGGTACATCTTGGTGAATCTGCACCATAACTGTAGCTGAAATCAGGGATAAATTTAAAAACATCAGCAAACAATATGACATTTTCCTAACATAAGCATGTGGCTACATGTCCCGGTGTGGGCTACATAATGCAAACATGTACAGTCACATGCCTGAAGCAATGAACCATATAAATGAATCCATCACTAGCTGATGTAACCTTCTAAGACTTCTAAAGCTAAAGTATTAAAAAAATATTGACAACAGTATTCAGACTGACAGGAAATCTGAGGTTTTTACTCACAAGGACTTGTTTTACATATGTTAACCTCATTATTTGAAACTTTGGCTGCATTTAATATAAACATCCTTCAATTTAACATTATATAGATGACAGAAAACAGGAAAAGCATTATAGGTCACCCTTAAATCTATATTTCTCACCTCATATGTTTCACATTTAAGGTATTGAAATGTCTTAAAATGTTTGAAAACCGGAAAAATTGTCATAATATAAAATTTCATGACTAAATGAGCACAAAGTTAAAAGTTAAGAAAACAGAAGTAGGTATTTTCTGTTCAATTCTGACAGGGGTCTGGCAATATAAACAAACGACCCCAGACTTGTCATCCTTATAAATCTATGTGTAAATATTTCTGATTGGTGCATGGAAATATGTGACATCACCTTTCTCCATCTGCAGCACTTTAAACCGCTGAAAAGAGCACCAAGAAAAACCCCATAACAGAAATCTCTCATGTGAAATGATTTTAACTGGTCTAAATTTAGAGGAACTTTTTTTTTTTTTGCTTTACTGTAGAATCAAAATAGAAAATGTAGCAAGAGGCTGACGATAAAATGTTTTCAGGGCCCTTTAAAGAAAATGTATTTGAAGGTTTTATGCCTGCATTTGTGTCCTTGCTGGACACATATCTGCTTCATATCTCTAGTCGCAGATGAAAAACCTTTGTGACAAGCAGATATCCAACCTATCAGTAAAACAAATATCTCTCTGACCCTTCTTTGTGAACTTCATCTCTTATATGTCCAAACACAAAGGACACAAACTGACACATCCACCCAGTCTTGACTGAAAAGAGTTTGACAAGGCCAACGCACTAAAGCTTCTTTTCCAAACATTTCTACCGTCCCCCTCAATCCCACGTGTCTGGATGGTGTGTGTGCAGCACAGGTGCAGCTGTCAGCCTGCAGACAAATAGTGCAGGTTATTAGATGAGACTGCCCGTCAAAGCTTGATCAAAGCAGCTCTGATCCGAGCACTGGACTGTCCACGCGGAAAGGAAACAATGAGAATCTGCGTGTGTGAATGCAGTGGGGGAAGAACTGAGAAAATCATGTTTGGGATGTTATATCCATAGATACGGTACATATGGTAAAAACCTGATGACATACATACAGTAACATGTTGATCCACTGACATCCAATTGTGATTTATGCCGCTGGCTGAGGAGGGAGGGAGACATGTACTCCTCCAGATGGTGACAGCTCACCACCGCCACTGGAGCCTTCACTCCAGCTGCTCCCCTCTGAGTCATAGCACACCGGCTCTGGATATGTGTGTGCTAGAAGAGGTGGGTGTGAGCATGTTTTTGTGCATGTCAGTTTGGTGCACACTTGTGTGCATGCATCTATAAGTTTCTGTACAATGTGTACCTGTATGTGTTTTGTGTATGTGTGTATCTGAGTGCTGCAGCATCAGCTGTCCATTCAATCCTCTATTTCAAGGAATGAAATAAAACCAACAGGCTCTATCATAAAAGTAAACAAAAAAAAGGACAGCTGCTCGCGACATCTCAGGCCAAATCGTCAGGTGTCAGACCGCCAACAAACAAACAACTCCCTCGCTCATTCACTCGCTTGCTTCTTCTACCTTGAGCGCGATCCACACACTGCAGCAAAACCATAGACGGGGTTCGCTCAGATGGCGCTGCCTGCCACCCACTCGTGCCACGCTGACATTTGAGAGGAACTCAGAGCATTGAAAAGAAGAGGAAGGGGAGGTGGTAGAGAAGGAGGAGGACATTAAAGTTGGGGAATGGGTAAGAGGGAAAAGCAGGAAGCATTTAAGAGGGGGGGGACGACAGCCTGAGTGGTTGCAATTTGGTCAAAGACAGGAAAGAAGGAGAAGCATCACTAAATTAGAGAGGAAAAGCAAACAGAGTGGGTGTAAAGTCTCCACTGAAAATCATAATTTCTCTTCTCCTTCCTCTCCTCTTCCCTGCCTGTCTCTGCTTTCTCCCTTGCTGATCACATCTACCTGGCAGATAGATAGACTCTCAGGAAAAGCCCTTATAAGAGGCCCAGACCTCAGCATTAGAGCGGAGGGAACCCGAGCAGCTGACTCATCCACCAGCAGCAGAGAAAGACGGCAAAAAAGATGCTCCTTCTGCCCTCTGTGGCTTCAGATTAACAAGGTAGCTAACCTATAGCAGTCATTCAGCCCAATGACAGTATGACTCAACTGCCTCATAGAAAAAAAACTCAAATTAAGGTACTATTCTGTGAGTGTGTGTGGGTTTATGCCTCTGCTTCTTTCTCTGTCCAGCATTGATTAACTCGGGAGCAGACAACTAAGTAGTTACACACCAACTACCAACATCATTAGCAGCAGCAGGGGATAATGACCCGCTCAACGGATTTCATGTGCTGCTGATGGCACTTGGCACAGGGGAGTGTGCAATCACGACAACCATCCCGAGAGGATTTTAGGATGAGCGGGAGAGGTGATGGAGTCTAGCAGAGCTGCAAATACAAGCGCAAAAATACACACAGTTCTGTTCTTCCTCTGAAACCCAAAATGTCACCACACAGAGGACAGATTGAGTCCAACATTGACACCAGAGCAAGTTGTAAATCAGACCGAAAATTGGTGAAAAATCTCCAGGGGTTAGCTACAGGTAACACTGAGAAGAGGGAGTAAGATCTAAGATAGCCATGTTTAGCATACATGAATGCTGTTTAAAGGAATAGTTCACCAGTCTGCATCGTCACCGCTAGATGCCACTTAATCTTACACACTAGACCTTTGACATGAAAAGAGAAATTGCTTTACTACTAGGTGGTTTTGTTACAGATATCATTTTAATAATTTGATTTTCACCAATATTTTTGAGATTTCTTCCAAAATAAAAATGTTAAAGATTTTTCAATATTCAGGGAGTGAAAACAAAGATAATGAGCTCTATAAACCTTGAGTTTGTTTCATGCATATGAAATAATACAAAATAATTTGAAATGCTGTCACTTAAACTTGTCTCTCAATAGTGTTTTTCATATATTATTCAGGTTGAAATAAATACAAGTTTTGAGTAGAGCAAGAAAATCTCCAAGCTATAAGAGCACCAACACACTAACACACACACACACACACACACACACACACACACACACACACACACACACACACACACACACACACACACAAGCAAATTTAACACACGCACACTAGCACATGCTGTTCTACAAAAAAACAGCATCTGCCTCCAGACAAGAAAATCATGTTACGGTTCCAGTAAATCCTACTGAGAGCTGTCCTAGCAAAGCTCCCGAGACGTCTTCTTCCGACCCAGAATCCAAACCTCAGCTGAAACCTCTTGCTCAATTTGATACTCGAAAGTTTGAAGTTTCCTGGTGATTACTGCGTGTTCCGAACCAGTGAGTCTGAATTGATTTTGCATTTCAATTTTTCCATAAAGTCGAGAGTAAAGCATTCTGTCATTCTGTTTCATTCAGTACCCTCACTATTTTGTTGTCCGCCTTTTTTGGTTGAACAATAATTTTCTTAATAAAAGTGGTTACTAAATGTTGTGGCATACACAAAAATAAGGCCAACGTTTGCCATCTTTTCAGCCACAACAAAGGGGAGATGGGACGAAGAAGCGCAAGCAGCTTTCAAAAGGGTTCAGCTCATTAAAAATAGAACAGACACAAACACACATGCATGCACACATATGCACACACACAGCACAAAGACGACACACCGCCCACTATCACAACATATTGTTTACGAGCGGAGCTCGAATGGACAGGTAGTGATTAGACACAACAAAGGAACCACCTCTGCAAATCTGCAAGCCTGCAGTGTAACACTCTGTGTTCCTGGTTTCCATGTATGTCTGTCTCTGTGTGCGTGAGCCAATAAGCATTTGCCTCTTATACACATATAACAGGCTGCTCAGATGTACTTACAGGTCCATCCATGACTCTCAAGAGGCCGCCTAAAAAGCCTCAATTCAGGGATGCATGAATGGAGTTCCCACAAAAACAGAGACTATACTGAGAAAGTACAGAAAGCAATATACCACTAACAGCTTTCCAGAAAAGCTTTTCCATTAATGCAGTGGCATATAAAAAAAGATGTGTAATCTGTGACCTCCAGATTGGGATCACTGCAGGCAAACAAGCCCCAGAAATCAGAGAGAAAACATTAATTTATGTGTTTAATTTCCTCGAAACCTCCCTCACAGTTTGATACTCCACATTGGTAAGGTCACTGTAATTTTACATTTAAAAGGTTTACGTTTGGTTAAAATCAGCGGCGTACCATAATTGTGATTGGCCCCAGTGCAAATATTTTTTCTTGGGCACAAGCACATGCTCATGCACACGCATACACAGACACACATAACCAGGGGTCAAAGTGGGCTGAGCCCCTGGACAGCCGTGGCACACAGGCTTTACACTGAATACTTCTAAATGCATAAAAATAGTCTGGTTTTCGCCCTTATTCCGAAAAAGACAATATTACTACTTAGCTATTTATAAGACCAATGAAAATGAATATTCCACTAATATTCCTGTTTACATGTAGCCATGCATACTCCGACTAACATGCCCTTATATGGCTTTTATCGCATCAAAATATGAAGAGGAAGAACAGCTGGAACCCCTTGTCATTTTGCATCAAAACAAGATTTTTTTCCCCATTTCCTACCAGTGGCAGACTTGTTGGGACTCTTTCTTTCTTTCCTTCGTCTTTCTGAAAAGGTCAGTGCTGCAATATTTCCACATATCCAGAAATCTGTTGATATCCACCTCTTTTATAAAGTTTAAAAGCAGGTGTGCAGGTGTGCATGTGGGATTTTCTTCGGCATGCATCTCTACTCCACAGCCTTGGCAGCTGTTGGCTAGTTGGTTTGTGTACAATGTATTGATGACAATGCACAGAACCACCAGTAAACAGACAAGAGGCCTTGTGTCACAAGCTGCGGTGAAAACCCCAGTTGAGATGCATATTCCAAATTGACTGTAAACATGTCTGCTACAAACCAAGTTATACTGGCATCTCCCACATTTCTTAATGAGAAAATGCAAAATTTGAATAATGGCTTAATTTGGAACATTGAAATGAAATAAGCTATTTACATGACCCACATTAAACCCAGAATCCTGTCATATTCTGTATAAAAGGGGAATAATGGTGCGCATGTAACCGTAGCCCATTGCAGCCACCAAAGTATTTAAAATACAAATTCAAATTTTCACAGCAGTCTGGTGGCCAGTGAAAGCCCTAAGTTTAACCTCTGTAATGGCCCTTACACATGCCTCATTTTTTTGTGCCCTAAAATCCAGTGTTATCAACATAGAGGCCCGTTCAGATGCAAGTGAGATACAGTAGTGGCATGCATTCTTAAATGCCTGTTTTTGAGGGTGCAAAAGCTGCACACTGAGATAAACAAAGCTCAACTTTTGAAACTTAGATAACGCACACCGCATGTGAAGCCAACTAATAACAACTAGCAAATAGCTTTCCTTTTTCCCATAAAAATCAGTCTATGGTAAATATGGAGGAGATCAACATTTTCGGCCTAATACACACTTTTAAAAAAAAGGCTCTCAACTCTGGATTTGCGGTAACTAGGCTATGTCTCAGTGCTGGTTATGGTCGCTTAGGGAATATCAGGTGCAATAGAGAAGCCCGGTAATGACTCCAAAAACACAGAAATGATTAGCATTTTAGCGCCTCTAGTTCTCTTATTTCAAAGTCAACAAGTTCTTTGAATGTGTTTTTGCTTGCTGTGGTTAACACAAGAGACTTTCATGTTTTGTTCTATGACATAAAATACATCAGTAAACGCTCGTACTCTGAAGCTTCTATGTGTCTTGAAAAAAGGTGGCTGCAAACAAGAGGCTTAATGAGACTACGGAACGTCATCACAACCAGCTATGCTGGACACGGCTTTACAGCCTTTTAGCGGTGGTGACGATGTTAATAGCTTAACATTAGCTTTTTACTTCTTGCAATTACATTTAGGCTTTAAAAATCCTAAAAAAGGTGTTGTGGAGATTATCTTGCTGACTAAAATGTGTAAGTATCATAAACATTTGTTTACAACAGAGCATATTTTCTGCAATGATCTAAAATCCAATGAAAAAATTCCATGGGATTTTTGAAAAGGGAATCAGGGCGATGTTAGCTTCCGGGTTGGCCTGTAGAAAAACGTCATCCCTGGGGCACAGAGTGGGCACAAGAGTAACACCCAGCAACCCACCTCACATTTTGCCAGGGGTTAAAAGACGTAGCATTATGTCTTCATCCTAACGACAGCAACAAAACGTTTGTTGATCTTATGATCCAGGATCAGGCCCCTCCTGGGGCTGTGCAGGCTGAATTCAGGTTGCTTCAGCCATAGTCTGTGAGTTGGCGCCTGCTCTCTTCCCCAGTGAAGTAAGGCCAAAATACATGGCCGCTGAACAGTCGACCCTATTACTAAACTGAAGGACGTCCCTCCCATCCTGCAAACCAGGCTTTGATCAGCACCATGGACAGCAGCCGAGGCACCAAATTTATCAGCTCTTATCTTGCAGCCTGCCCTGGATTCAAACTCCCGTTTCTCCAAACGTCAAAAACAATCACCTTACAGCATGGGCCCCTGACAGATTTTGCACACACCATACACACCTATCATACCAATCATTATACGTACGCTTTTTTTTACATGCACATATGGATCATCGGCAGTAAACTCTACCAGAGATTTCTAAGAAATATATCCAGACACACAGTAGTTGCGCTTGCAGATTTGCAGATCATAGAAGAGTGGACTTTTGGTTTTCATGGAGGAGTGCCTCTTTAGTTTTATATCATATGATTTTTTACATAAATTTGGAGACACATTTTTGCAAGCATTTTTTGTAGGGATTAAACAAACAAGAACATGCTGATTAGTAAGCTTTAGAGGTGCTGATAGTTGGATTTTGCCTGATTCCAAGTTTTATGCTAAGCTAAGTGTTTGTTGGTTGTAGATTTATGTTTAACAGATGGATATAAATGACTGCCAAACTTTTCATCTAATTGTTAGTAAGAAAGCACATAAATGTATTCCCTGGAATGTTGAACTATCCTTTAACTCAGTTCCACAAAAAAGTAGTCAAACTGCAGCTCACAGACCCTTACATCCCTGCTGCTGCTGTCAAATACAAAAATGTTTTTTCAGACATCCTTCTTTTCTGTCTGACACTTAAAAGCTATGTAATGCAGACTCACTGCATTTCAGATATCACTTTATTCCAGACACTTGACTTTTGATATAAATAATTTAAATACTTCCTGGTCATAAATTAAATACATATCTGTGTCATCAAATTTCCCTCTTTTTTCATCTTTTGACCATCCAAGAAGCATCTACGTTATTCATTTGACAGAGAACAGGGTGATTTTTCAATCTGGTGGCTGGGGAGGATTTTGTAACTAAAAGGTCCAGTATGGGGATTATGCAAAATACTATTTTCAGGGTGATTTTAATCGTGATAAAACTCAATAAATATAAAAAATAATTAAAATGACCATACAGCAGTTTAGGTCTCACCTTTTATAAATCTATCCCACCTTAAATTATGAACTTAACAAGTTTAGAAGTAACAAACATGACAGATTACTGTCAGAAAATGGACAACAACTGAATGTAAGTATTTTGAAATAACATTTATACTGTATTCAATGACATTTGATAAACAAAACATAATGCTTTCAGAGCATCAGAAATGTCTGCTAACTACAGTGAGTGTTCACTGTACTCCCATGTGTGGTTCAGACGATGTACCTTGGTAGTTTTTTCATGTTTTCTCTTAAATAATTGGTCCGAAAGTTTCAATAAAACTTGTTTTGATTTGTAAGACCCTTCCCAAGAGACAAGGCAAGCATTCAAGCTTGTGTGGGGACGTATGACGGCAGCAGAGCGAATTTACCGCAGCAAGTGTTCAAAATACAGTGAGTCTACGTGAACTAAATTTTCAATTCAATTTAATTGTATTATGTGCCCCGAAGGGCAATTTGTGTTTGCAGCTAGTGTTAAAAAGCATAATAGAAACACATAAAGCACAAACAACATGACACAGACACATATTCTATATAGTTATATCCTATATAACTCCTGTAATAATTCAGTGAGCTTAAATATGGCAAACAGCTCCTGGTAATGTAGCACACATCACCTCCAACAGGTCATGACAGCCACAATAATGCAGCATCAGGACCGGCACCATAAGGACCAATATCAATCAATAGCTCACAAATACAATATGTACTGCTACTGCCAATTAGAAATCAACACAGGGAAATAACATTCTCCGTCTTACAGATGTAAATTGAAGTTTTTTGCTGCTTCAGCCTTGTTTTGTCTGGTTTGATTTAGATTTTTGATTTCATTTAGCTTAAGGCAGCTAATGCTAGCAAATGTTTGTTAAATGTAATATATATATATATCATATTCACCTTCATTCACATACACTGTAGTGCGCTATGCGCTGAGGTTTTGTCTATTTTCCACTTGTGCTACTATTACAGCAGCTTTTAGCATTTTAGCAGAATGCTAAGCAGTAGTGTGGTGTTGAGCATTATCCCATTACTGTCACTTGTGATCACAGTGACTAAAGTTTAACAAAAGCCTCACTTTGAATTTCAGTGCTTCCATTTCAGAAAGGAACTGGACTTATCACATACTGTAGATTGCTATGTAATGTCCAAAACTTGAGTTATGGCAGCTATTATACACGAAGAAGCCATCAGCCATTAACATGGTCGACCGCTTCACCGTCACGAGGAATAAATCCGACCTGTATGATCTGACCGCCGGTGCTGAAGAGGGCAAAGGGGACCAGGAATAATGGGGTTGAGATGATAAGATACACTTAATAACCCCCAGAGGAGCTGTCAGTGCAGAGAGAGAGAGCAAGAGAGAGGAGAGAGGAGAGAGGAGAGAGGAGAGAGGAGAGAGGCCAACTGTTCAGACCACAGAGGAGAGAAAAGAGCATTAGGCTGTTAGACCAACACTGTCCACTTAAGCAGATCAAAACTAACCTCTCACCTCGTCAGACCACCCTATCTCCTAGTGAGCGTACCTATGTTCCCTTGGTCCTTTGTTCTCCAGCTCCATATCCTCTTAATACGACAAATTAAAAAAAAGGTTTTATGTTCTTAGCAAAGTTTAAGCCCCAGGTCAAATGTTCAATGCACGTTTCTCTGGGTCGAAATCACCCACTTACAGCTTAAAGCCCATTGTATTATACTCCTTAAAATCTATGCCATTAAATTGCAGGCAAGATGGTTTTCTTGACTTCGGACATTAATATCCAAGTTTCCCACATATTGTAATGGACAAAATTTCTAAACATTTTCGTGACTTTTTAAGGACCTATTATACAATTCACACCTAAACTTCATAAGCTGTTATACATGAAGGGGGAAATGGAAAGTGGGAAGAAAATGAAGAAGCATACATGACAATATTCAAAGCGCCGTGGTCACATATTAACACTACGTTACGCTGACAGCTACAGAAAATACATTTGCAGTTATACTTCATTACATGAAAGGCTATCCACAGAAAATTACTGTAACAATTTTATAACACACTACAAGACTCCATGACTTTTCCCAAAACTTTCAATGATTTTTACTTAATCAGTGACCTTTCCCGGTCTAGAAAATGTGATTGTGAATTTTCATGACTTTTTCCATGACTGTGAGAACCCTGAATATCTCGACAGTGGCTGAACAGATATTTACCATTCAAACTGCATTTGAAGCATTTATTTTCCTTTGTTGCAATTTTAACAGCAAAGATACCAATTTCTGATAACGTCAGTTTATATCACAAGATATACAGGCTTACAAATATTTGTAAATCACAAGGAGGACAGATGTAAAGTGTGTAATATTAGGGGAATAGGGGAATTAGGGAGCTGAGGACCATGGGGATGATATATCTGGTTATATTAATTAACAACCGGTTACATAGTTTAGTATAAGCAGAGACTACAACCTGAGAAGGTTAAAAAAAAGGTTTTTAAGCAACACGATCAAATCCCTGTTGAGCATATCTTGCCACTGTGGCAGAAGCCCTGGGCATCTCTAAAATGTCGCCAGGGGAAGCCTTTTGCGTTTTATCCTGACACTGAAGGGGTGCGAGGTTAGGTTTAGGTACCAAAACTACTTGGTTATAATGACAGAAGATCATGGATGTCACCAAGGAACACTGTTACATTTAGGCTGGTTGGCTGGCCAAAAAATACCTGCCTTTGAGTAGCACATATTTGTTGGTAAGAGGGGGTTCGAAGTTAGGTGTAGGCAACAAAGATTCTTGACTTGTGATTGGAAGAAACACCTGGCTCTGATTGGTGCCAATGCAGCTGGAAACGCAGCAGCGTGTCGCTAAAAAACACGCCTGGAGTTGTTGGAAAGCTGGTGCGACTCACCCAGACGCAAAACTGTGCCCCGGGCTTCATTTTCATAACGCAGGGGACACTGCCAAAGCAGTGTGTTTTGATGCTCTATAGGAATGAGACCAGGTTGCTTTTAAGTTAAATTGAAACTGAAGGAATACTTTAACATCATGGGAAATTCTTATTTGTTTTCTTGCTGAGAGTTAGGTAAGAATATTGTCACCCCTATATCTGGAGCTACCTCTGGAAGCTCGTCAGCTTAATTTAGCATAAAGGCTAGAAACAGTGGGGAGCAGCTAACCTGAATCTGTTATCAAAATCTGCCTGCCAGCGCTTATAAATCTCATTAACTTACATGTATCTTGTTAATTTGGTCGGTACAAAAATCAAAGTGTAAAAATGTTGAGTTCCAGTTTCACTTCCTAAACTCTCCTTTGGTTGTTCGGACAGCAAAACTAAAGGAAGTCACAGCAACTTGGTGTTTTTACACTTGTGGTTTTGCATATTAAAAAAGAAAACAGATATAAAGTGTTAATTCGTGGGCTGTAAAGATGCCGGAAGGCAGGTTTTGTTGCCTTTAGAGCAAGACTAGCTCTTTCCCCATTTATAGTCTTTATGCCAAGATAGGCTGACCTGATTATGGCTGTCAGAAATGAGAGTAGTATTGATCGTCTCATATATAACTCTCTGCAAGAAAGTAAATAAGCATAATCCTAAACATGTCAATTTCTTTAAATAAGTGAGTGGACAACAACAAATGCAGCTACTTCCATACAGGGCAGGGGGGGTCACTGAATGGTTAAATGAGTATGAAAATGAGGTGAATCATATGCTATAAACTTTGCCCCTACATGTTCAAACCAACTGAACATCTGTGGGAGATTATATAATGAATGTGAAATGATTAAAAGCTTCTGAGCAGAAACTAAATCGATTAGGAGGTGAGGTTGTCAAAATAAGTGCTATCTGTTCATCTTCTCTGAGTGACTATGGTGATGTTCAATAGTTTAAACTTTTCTAAGTATTTCCTAGCAAGTTCCAAAAGCACTGCATTATATCTAATAAACACTTTTATTTGTCTGTTCTTTCTGTTTAATGGTGTTGCTTCAAATGATGAATACCAACTACAGATTATTCTAAATTTACATCCACTTTACCTGAATCTCATTATTCAAGATGTTAAAACCCTAAAACTATGTCAAACTTTTGTTTTCTTGCCAGCCAAGGACGTAATTTCCTCATCACTCTTTTGGAAAGCAGCATTCAATTTTGGACTGTCAATCATCCTTCCAGAGCAGCTGTCACTTTTTTTTGTGTGGTGTCGATCTCATTTCTAAAGTAAAACACTTTAGCAGAAAATTGCTTTTTGACATTTGCTTGAATATTCAGACAACACTTTTAAAAACTCTTAAGAAACTTTAAATCTGTTCATTCAGTCTCCGCTGCTCTGGAGCTCCATGTAAAATTTACATCTCTATCTCCGCCACGGGGCCCCGACGCAAGAGCCTGGCCACGGGAGGGACAGAAATTGCGAAAGAGAAAAAGAGAGAGCAAGAGAGGGGAAGAGATTTCAGGACATTTCATCACTTAGACTGGAAGGCGTCTTGAAGATGAGATGTGGGGGTGGGTGGGGGGTACATGTGGGGTCAGGCTTGTCAGGTAGATCCAGCTTCCTGTTTAACCTCATCACAGCGTCTTCAGAGGCCACAGGTGACCTTGTTTCCTATTCAGCAAAGAGCGAGAGGAAAAAGGCGCAGGACTACCCCCTCTTATCTCAGCAGAGCTGCTATAATTCAATTAAAGCTGTGACACAGAGGTGAGGACAATTGATGCCTGATATTGGAGAAACACCCCGTCAGATTAATTACCCCCTCATCGGCTGGTTAAACGGCTTTTAAACTGTAATCTGCCTGAAATCGTAATAATACCATCGGTAATCGAACACAAAAGGGATCTATTTCCATCTGTGGATTAATAATGGTTCATTAGTAATAGTATCAATTACAACATGCCTACTGTAGGACAGTGAGGTAAAAAGGAGAGGAGAGGAGAGGAGAGGAGAGGAGAGGAGAGGAGAGGAGAGGAGAGGGAGAAACTGCAAAAAGAAGCAAAGCCTTCTTCTGCATCTCGTCATGTTTGCTTTGCTGCTTTAATTTGCGTGCAGCGCAACTTTAATCAGAAAAGTGGGTGAGCACTTGTAATTTTGTAATGAGCTCATCAAAATCTGTTCATGCAGGCATTAGTTAGTTATCACCTAGGTGTTGTATGAACACTTGAAACTGTCAGGTTTATTTAAATACATAAAAAATAACTGATTATAGCTACTATTTCTTAGTTGTTCACAGAGGCAAAGCAGCGCTGCCATGCAGAGTAATTAATCAATGTTATAGGTGCATTCCGACAGGTGACTGTCTGAAATCATGCATAAGATGATATGTAAGAGCCAAGGATGGACATTTTTACTGCCGTAACACATTCAAGACTAATTAAAAATCACTCTTGATTGATCCCATAGAGAAAAGGCTTTTACAATAATGCCACATATACGCTGCAGTGAATTTTCAAGCCAAGAGATTCCCTGCATTCATCGCCAGCCTTGTTCTGCAACAAAAAAACATCCTTTTATCTTTAACAAACTATCAGAAAAGCAGATCATTCCTGACAGCACTGCATCAACGCACAGAGAGCACAAACTGACACACATCACACACACAGATGTGTACATGTACACACGTTCACACAGACACAACCAAGCCAGCTTTGTAATCCAAATCAAAGATGCAAACGGTGAAGCAGTACCTTCCGCTCACGCAGAGCTTCATCCTGGAGACCGAGAGATAAAAATCCTGCCGCCTGAGCCTCGCCGGGGAAATGGAGAAAACCCCCCTCTATATGCTATCTGGATTGGCTTACCCAGCTCTCCCTTGAAGCTCAGAGAAACCCCACCACATGCACACCACCCCACCACCACTGCCGCCGCTGCCGCTGCCACCTCCAGCACCACCACACCACTCCAACAGCAGCAGCTGAGCCAGGAGGGAAGACGGAGAGGGAGAGAGACTGTGCAAGAGTGGAAAGACAGAGAGGAAGAGTGGGAGGGAAGGAGCTTAAAGGAAGAAGACAGGGAGAACGCGGGGGCGTGATGATGGAGCGCTGAAAGATGTGTGCAGAGAGAAAGAGAGAGATGGAGAGAGAGAGAAGCTTACCTGATAGTGTCTATGTTCATCTCTTCGTCAGGCACCTAAAGGAAATGACAGCATGTTAGTGGAGGGGACCCATAAAACTGGCCCGGGTGCTGCCAAGTAGAGCATCGCTGCAGCACAAACAGAAACAAAACATACATATTCATCAGCAGGCACGCTCTCTGTTTCCCCCCTCTGTTTTTGTTTATGTTTCTCCCCCCCCTTCTCTCGTCCCTGCTCCCTCATTTGCTCCTCTCCCTCCACTCTGTCTCTGCTCGTGAGAAAGCCCTCATCCGGCTGTCTGCATCTGCGCTTACTTGAGGTGAGAAGGGAACAATCATATCATACCAAGAGTGTGAGGGGAGAGAGTGAGAAAGAGAGGAAGAAGGAAGGTGGGAGGGAGTGCAGAGGGAGAGAGCGGAAACCTCCATTGCAGCCAGACTGCAGATACATGGCAAGCCCCCCCACAAGGGATACTGGCAGCAACTCAATATCCTTGTCTAGGTGCTGAATCGGAGAAAGTGCAAAGACTGAGGGAGGGAAGAGAGAGAGAGGGGAGAGGAGGGGGTGGTGGAAAGAGACAGAGAAAGGAGGGAGAGAAGGGGGGAGGAGGTGAGGGGGAACAGGTGGTCCAATCTGTTGAATCTCACATCTCAAGTCCCAGGCTGTTAGGGAGAATACGTTTTATACAAGTCTGCTGCTGGCCCTTTTTCTGATGGCAATGAATTATGCATCATTCCCCCAGCATTCTCATCTTCATTGAGCTTTAGGCCTGATCCAGTGTGGCAACCGTGCTGCTGTGTTATCATGTTTTATGGTTTGGTGAACGTTGGAAAAGTCGGTTTAATCATCAGTAGTTAGGGGAGGGATTCAAACACGTCCACAAGTGTCGTTAATGAAGGAGGCAACCGCTGCGAACACATTACTGATCTCCAGGGTCAGTGAGAAACATAGCCGAGTCAGAATACCAATAAAAACACGCTTTTAAGCCGTGGGGGTATGCTTAACGAATCGAGTTTGCATCTTCGGCGAGTGCACAGCTGAAGGTCGTGTGCCTGTGAAGAATGTTTCGTTACCGCGCTCACACAAGTACAAGGACTCGTGTGAGGAAACTTTGCAGCGACACACACACACAAGCGCGCACACACACTACACTGAGATGAACACCAACAGGCTCGCATGCCTGCCTCTCTCAGCCCCCACACCACCCACCTTTTTTTCCAAGCAGTTGCTAAGGTGACGGCAAAGGCTGAATTTTAATCAGACAATAAATTAAGGCAATGTGATCTTCTCCTTTATTATTAAATGGCAGCGGTGCCACTTTCGGAGATCTGTCAAGTATGTTTTGGGTTCATGGAGGAACGCGGACAAACTGCAAATTAAAACTCATAAACAGTGCAGTCACTTGTCTAGATATTGTCCAGGGAATCCAAACCTTGTGATATTTGAGAAAAAAATGCTTTTTAGGAACTGGAAAAATACATTTTGAAACAAGAGGAGGATGGATTATCATCTACCAGTGAGATGAATGTCATGCTGAGACTGCAAATGCACTCACTTTTGATGCAGTAATTGCTAATTAAGTCCTTCGGCCTGTCTTCCTATGACACACTGCTGCAACTCTAGGGAAACCACCAGTTGCTATTCCTAAAGTAAAACAATTGTTTAAACGGGTCCTTCTCATCTGCAGCCACTTTAGAAAGGTTATGTCTCAACCTGAGTAAATGATGGATGTCACACGATAAATGCTGGTGAGGGGGCTGTCAGTAAATGACTGCATTGTTCAGTTTGGATTGTTTGGAGGAGCTGCCAATGGGTACAATGCTAATCAGAACGCACCTATAAAAGCCTGTTCACTGATCAGGATGGAGCACCGCACTCACAGACACAACATCATCATCATAAAATCTCGTGGATCAGCTGAGTGGTAGTATGCCTGTGTGGATCAGCGGATTGTCTTACAAACTGAGTTTTAATTAGATACCTTTTCCACCAAAATCTACCAGTGGTGTGTCATACTCAACGACATTGACAGGCTGGAGAACAGGTTAGTAGAAAGTAGCATGGAGGCCAGTGAAAATATTACTGAGGTTACTTTTTTAAAATATCTCTTACTTCTTCCTCTCTTTCAAACTCAGCACAGACTAATTTGCAATGTTTGAGTACTGCTTCTGCTGATATTGGCGGTAGTTTGTGTTGGTGCATTGGGGCTAAAATTAACATGTTTACCCAGGTGTTGTGTTTCCATCACTGCCGATCAGAGCTGGAGCCGATATCAGAATAAGAAAAACTTTACTGATCCCCGAGGGGAAAATTGTGATTTGCTACAGTTGCTCTAATGCCAAGCATAGAGAATTATATAAAGTGGAAAGAAGTACCAGCACAAAGTATGTCAAAATATAAAGCATAAAATAGAAATACAGTCATAAAAAAACAATTAGCACCAGTATGTGAATATTTAAAAATTACAAATACGCTTAACATGCAGTGTGTAAAATATAAAACGATGTGCCTTATGCTACGATGCAATGCGTAAAGCCAGTACGCAAAGTTAGAAATAGAGCACACAATATGTATATGATGCAGCAATGTACAACAGATAAGTAAGAAGAAGAAGCAGAAGATATACAATATGTGTAATATGTTATATACCTGTGAATACTGCAGAGTCGAATGACCCAGGTGTGAATGCCGATTGCAAACATTCCGATTACATACAAAACTCAGACGTTAGAGAGTGTTAGTGAGTTTTTTGTGCAGTGAGCAAAGGGCTTTAATTTTTTCCATGGGACAAAATCGATCAAATGAAATATCACATTGTTTGGACATTTAAGAAAAGAGCAAACAAGCTGTTAACACTACACTGAAATATTATCACCATTTTAGTCTATATGATGAACTTGTTACCAAATAGTTGGTTATTTACACATCCAAAAGATATGAAGCAACATTAGCATTTGTTTGGAGATGTTTTTCTAGCCACCTGAAAAATGTAAGCTCAACATTTACTTTCATGTTAGCTCGGTTTTGACGAACAGTATGTTCACCAGATAGTTGATAATTTCACTTGCTGAGAAGCTAGTGGGATTAATTTTGGTGCCTTTATGGAACATCTAAAGAGTGACAGGAACGGATGGATCAGAGAGAGGTGCTGAAACATAGCAAAGGACCGCAAGTTAGATCCAAACCCACGCCTCTGCCAAGGACTCAGCCAACATGGGGCGCACACTCTACCGGGTGAGCTAGAGGTCACCCTTTGCTGCAGATTTTCAGAGCGTCTTCACTAAAAACAGGTGCTTGCTGCGGCCAAAAACAACACAGACAACAGCAAAGAGAGTGAACCAAAACAGTCAATACAAATCCCATATACGGCATTAGACAAGGAACTAGTGACTTTATGACTTGCCCTTTTCTTCCTGCATCTCTTTAAGCTCTGAATAGTAGTGCAGCAAAGCACTAGAAAAATCAAGAACGGCTCACTTATCTCATTCAAAGACTCAATGTATTCAGGCATCAATTCCAACTCTGTGAGACCATTTCTGCTCATGAATACACGCTTATGGCTACTTGAAGTCAGAAGTCCTTTTCTTTTCTTTCAGGGTGTATATGTACAAGAGCATGTTTGCACATGAATGCATATATATGTGGGGATGAGGGTATAAATGTGTATACCTGTATGTAAATGTATGTATGTATGGTATGTATGTGTGTGTATATATATATATATATATATACATATACATATATATATATACATATACATATATATATATATACATATATATATATACATATGACCATATGACTACCATTTTTGTTTCCTGTAATTGCAGTGGTGAAGAAGAATTCAGATCCTTTACTTGATTAAAAGTACCAATACAGAAATGTAAAAAAAACTCCATGAAAAGTAAAAATACTACTTAAGTAACAGTATTAGCAGTTAAAGTATTTAAGTAAAAGTACTGATTATTCCTGTTTACCTCTGCTGAGGGGACAGGAGAGGGAAGGAGATGCATATACACAATTGTTTGTGTTATGTTAAAAAAAAATATTGCAAAAACATATAAACAGATTTTTTAAAAGTACTGGTCATTTAAACATGTATTGAATTGGTGATTATACTGCATTCACATAGAATAAGGCAAATGGCAGACGGTGGCAGACAGTAGCAGACGGACATCATCTGGACAGCACGGAAAAAACAGTCTGACAGAATGGCGAGACAGATATGTGGCAATGGTGATATTGGATTGCTTACAAAGAATAGAAAAAAACATTAAATAATTATTATTTAGCATTCAGTTTTATGGGGTTTTTTTAAAGTAAGGTCCAGTAATTTACCAGATCGCCTGTTTATTTTGTTGTTGTTGGGGTTTTTTTGTCTTGTGTTCAGGAGCTACATGAGATCCAGTTGTAAAGTCCCTCAAAGAGGATGGAAAATAGCTGAAGTATTTTTACTTTGAATAGTAATGATGTCCATCGTTACCGGTATTCTTTGCCAACCTCACCTAATTATCAAGTTTGCTGTCCACCATCCCCCTGACTCTACAGTATGTGAACGCAACATTAAACTTTTTTTTGTAAGATGTCAGAAGCCTAATCGGTTGGAAATCACTAGTTTAATCTTTAACAATGTGCTGTATTTAAAAGATTTTTATTGTCCATTGTGGAATATCTCCATCTTAACAGTAACTAGTGATAAAAAATGTCAAATAGAGTAGAAAATACAATATTCCCATCTGAAATGTAGTGAAGTAGAATTATAAAGACCATAAAATGGAAATACTTGAGTAAAAGCACCACAAAATAGTATTTAAGTAGTCCTTGAGTAAATGTACTTAGTAACATTCCACCACTGCACATCTGCGTGTTTGTCTTGTCTTGTGTAAAATGAAAAGATTGTGAAAATAAAGACTCACTTATTGTCGATATTTTTTCCACACATCTTCATTTGACACTTTTCTGATTAATGTATGTTATTGCTGTATAGATGACTTACTGTATGCTGAGTTAAATCTTGATTAAAACAAAAAGCCCATTGACTGCAATAGACAAAGAACAAGTAACTTTATGGCTTGCCCTTTTCTTCCTGCATCTCTTTAAGCTCTGAGTAATAGCGCAGAAAGGCCCTAGAAAAATCAAGAACAGCTCACTCAAATCATCCAAAGACTTGATTTATTCAGGCATCACTTCAAACTCTGTGAGAAACAATTTCCGCTCCAATCATAACATATGTTCCGAGGCCTGGCTTTGATTAAAGACTGGGATGACTTTCATCACTCACCATGTTGATGCCCCTGGGCAGAGAGGCAGATCTGTAGGGGTATCTGGGGAAGTCACCATCAAACTCCGGAAAGTGACTCTTCATTTCAAACCCTTCCCGGAACTGTGGAGGAGGAGGAATCATGTCCTTCTCGTCTGTCTCGAGCTGTGGCAGCGTCTCTACTTTTATCTCCAGGTCCTGTGGCTCGTCATGGCTCCTCACGGTGTCAATGTCCGTCTCCAGATAAGTTTTCTGTGCTGGGTCGAGGGGAGTCTGCTCTTCTTGGGTCTGCTCATATAAGAAGCCCTGCAGTTGGGCCATTGAGCAGGGCAGCCCGGGGCTCCACTGTGCTGCCACTTTAATCTTGTCTTCAGGCTCGGGTGGAGTTGTGGTGATGAAACTGGAGGGAGAGACTGGTTTCCCATATGCCTGCAGGCTGTTTGGGTCGAGCACGTTGGATGTCACCTCATCCAGGAACTGTGAAAACTTCACTTTGGCTTCGATCTTTTCCTCCAGTAGACACTGTAGTTTTACACTTTTAGTGCTTGCATGGGTCTGTGCAGAGCCCCTCCCCTGACACAGATCACCTCTCTCTGGCCATGCGTGGAGTTTGTTGTGGTTGCTGTCTCCGCCCTGCTCCACCCGTGGGTGAGCCCCCCTGGAAGGACAACCTGCACACTTCCCAAACAGTCTCTCTTCTCTCAACCGAGTTTGAAACGCTTCCTGGCATTGCTTCTTTATGGAGCTGTGCAGAAGGCAGGTGACCCCTGAGCTCCAGCTGTACAGGCTGCTGGTCCCATCGCTGCTGCCTCCTGGACTGCTGCTGGGGGCACTGGGGCAGCATGGCTGTCTAGAGAAGGACTGGTTATAAGAGGGACCTAACAGCTCCTCCAGCCAGACCTGATCGCTGAAAGCTTCAGGGGAGGCCCAGGATTTTGGTGACAGCAGGCCCTGCTTTGCTCTGCCTCTCTGGGAGAGGATGCAGGCTGTGTTGCTCGTCCCATCCATCAGCCTGTCTGCATGGATGTGTTGCTTCTCTAATTGTTGCAGCTGGCAGATGATCCATGGTCCAGTGGACAGCCCCAAATTTAAAGAGTTCTACCCCAATCCTGTCTCATTATTGTGCAAGCCTGACCTAGAAGAGATCCAATACATTTCACTCTAGGCTGAACAGATGGCCTCCTTTAGTGCCAGAATAACCCCCTGCTATGTCAGGCAAGGACATCCTTGTCTTAAAATGTAATGCAGAGAATTGTGAAGACATCCTTTTGGGTCAGTCTACCAAAACTATCACAGATTTTTTAATATTTGCCAACAAACAGCATAATATCCTCTTATCTTTGTTCTGAGGCCAAAGTTATAGATGGTGAAAGTCACAGCTTCTTTGCTGTTAATCTGCAGCAGCTCCAGGTTCGGGTTTAATGAGAGGGAATTCTAACACAATTGTAGCAAGTGTCTCTGCTAGTTGAGCAGAGCTCACTCCGAGGGTGCTGTTTTTAATTAGACCGTGTATTGATAGCAGAGCGAGAAAAGCTTTTTCAGCTTTTTCCAGGTCAGTGGTCGTAGAAAAGCATTGATCCAACAGAGCACATGACAGCTGACACACAGACATACAGACTAATGGATGGGCTTGTTGAGTAATGGATCACGGTAATCTTATCAATATCTCTCATTAACAAAACAGCGGTGCTAAAGAAAGAACTGTAAGACTTACTGTATGCTTTAAACTGACTTTTTATTGTGGAATAATACAGTTTTCTCCCCGCCTCCAGGCTTTATTCAGAACTAAAGGCTTCCTGCCTCTATTAAATACTTAATGAAAAAAAAGGAGATAACATAAACGTTTTTCCCAAAATGTCAAACCAATCCTCTGTGGAAATTAAGAATTAAAGGTATATTGTGTTTGAATTGTCCCTTTCTGACTGTAATCAGTATCACTTGTGAAGGTGAAAGCCAATTCCTGCTTTGTCCGCTTGCTGTTTTGCCAGACTATACCGTATTTATGTTTGACAGCGTTGGGTCCAGGATTTTTTTTCTTTTGGATGTGGCTGCTTATAGTCTGACACCTAGTGTTGTCATGATACTGGAATTTCTAACTTCAAACATTAACAATATGAGAGAGGGAGCGAGGCACCCTGTAGCTCACCTGGTAGAGTGTGCGCCCCATGTTTGAAAGGCTGAGACCTTACTGCAGAGGCTGAGGTTTGATTTTTGACCCACTGCCCTTTGCTGCATGTTGTCCTCTCTCTCCTGCCTTTCCTGTCTATCTTCAGTTGTCCTGTCAAAAAAACAGGTAAGAAAGGAAAAAAATGAGTAAGTCAGACTGACTGGCATATCGATACTGCAGAAAATGAGAATTGATATTGTTTCAGATATTCTGAATTGATATATATCAATAAATCAATATTGGTCGCTACTTTTTTAATAATTCCAGACTACGCCTGCACGCTGTGCCCAGGAATGTCCCAAACACAGCAAAATAAGAAGAAAATAAAGACAGAGGGCAGAGTCACTACAGATACATACCCTTACACCACTTCTAGTTGGTTATGAGTAATGACTAAGAGGGATTACTTTTGTCTATACACTGTTTTTTAGGAAAGTCCAGCTGAGCATATCTTTAAATAAGGTATTCGTCAATATTTATACATGTTCCTACTGATAAGTCTACAGCCAAAAAACTCTTTCTACTCACACATACATATCTTCATAAGAGTGATTGTTTTATTAATGAAGGATATTGAGATTTAAGATCACTGTAATCCATTACTCAACAAGACTCCGTAGCTAATTGCTTTCTGCCTACAGCTCTATACTTGGCATTGATCTTTTCAATCGAAGTCTTGATGAGAAAGTGAATTAGCGGATTTCCTTTAAGTATTCCTTTAAATTATACATAGAATATTTTGGTTTCCATTTCTTTTTCTACTGACAATTCAACTTTAAAATTGTCCATGCACATATCAACACATCCTAATACAATGGTTCCTATGATATTTAACAAATTAGTGTAAACGAAATAGTTCTTTCACATTACATATTTAGCATGAGGTATTAGGATAGGTTTAGGAAAAGAAATGTGGTGACGAATTGCCGTAAAATAATAATAATAATAATAATAATAATAATAATAATAATAATAATAATAATAATAATAATAATAATAATAATAATAATAATAATAATAATACAAAGTACACTGAGTTTCACACAGGACACAAACACCAATCTCCTTGGTAAAAGTCTTTTGTTTGTTTTGCTCACCCAACAACCCAACCTGGCTCCATATGTAGACTTATACTAATTAATTCTTGACCCTTGTCAGCGCATTGGTCACGTGATTGCAGCCTTCACGATTACATGTGATATATATAATATTATAGTGCACTATTTTCGTAGGTATACAAATGAAGAGTGCATGACAAGAGCCTGCACATACAGTATAGTGGAGTACATACATTCATCCACTAACAGGCACACACACACACACACACACACACACAATTATGCACACACTTTTTTATCAAGGGCTATAAAATGTGTAGTTTGCTAACTTAATTAGCTGATGTTACAGTTTCACAATTTGAGATGCTTGGGTATTACCTCATTCTCATTCTTAATTTAATCATCGCCTGATGTGCATGCAATCTGTATCACGAAGACAGCTTTTGCATACTGAAGCGTGTACTCATATGGGCATACTGTAGCTCTAATGTTCATCAATATTCAAGTAGTTACATAACTACATCGATAACACCTCACTTAGTCTGTGCATGGGAGGAGTGACAGAGATCAGGATTGGCAAGTGAGTGGCAGCAGGTTGACAGAAATAAATGCCACATACCAAACCGGGCCGGATGGAGTCTACTTAATGTAGGAGCCTAATTTGAAGCATGAGTTAAAAATGAATGAACAGGAAGTAAAGGCTCATTAGTCTTCTGGAATATGCAATAGGAGAAACAAACAAACGCAGCATCCAGCACTTCAATTTGTGCTGTGTGTAACAATGTACAAGTCTTCTCTGTGTTATTCCTCCACAACAAAAACATCTGCAGACTTTTTTCACCCTAATAATCTGTAATATTCCTAGCCATTATGATCTAATTTGATGTCTGAGCATAAGACCACAAAGGAGACCTTCAACTTGTGCTACCTGTACAGACTTTCCCCCAAGTCTTTCAATCGGATCAGACAGGGATAATATACTGTACGGTGCATCTCGTCATGCAGGAACCAGACTGTTTCGGTCCCCAGGGTATCATTAGCGCTGCATCCGATATGTAGGGTTTGAGCCGAGACTGGATGGCCCATTATGCGCATGCGTTCCTCCAGACTCGCGGCCCAATACCCTGCCTGCTGCTACAGCCCAGCCGGTTCTCAGGACACTCATGGGACCACCCTGTCTGGAACCAAGGAGGAGCACCCAGCCTTTAGCATACAGACATATCTCTATATCATTTTCTCTCCGCTCCATCCTGTTTCCGCTCTTTCTTCAGGGCCCTCTCCATTGTGCTGCCATTCCTCACCATTTTCAGACCTTCCAGACAGACTCAGGCCTCTTCTATGATGAATGTCTTTAATAATCTCTTTTCAATCTCAGGAGGAGGAGAGGGGTGGGAGCCAATTTAGAACTATCGCCCTGACGGGAGAGACTGTCAGCCCATGGCTGCCCAGAGGTAATGGTGCTGAAATGGATTCCTGCTATAAGCGCAGAGGTGGAGATAATTGGTGATGCTTGCTTGCTCAGTGGTTGCACTGCGCTATCCCTCGCTGGACAGTTGCATTGCTGCCTGGCTGGGCTGAGCCTCTGCAGGGGCCACAGTTTCTGCGTCCCTTGCTAAGCTGGCAGAGCAGACTAAATGACACAGCTGATCTGCTCAGGCAATGAGGAAAGTATGGCCTTGTGGCAATCAGCTGTTACTATGGAAGTGTTTCACTGCTGCCAGGCCTGTCCTTCTCATCAGAGAAGCTCTCTCACCTGCCCACACCGTCTCAGGCTAAACACCAGCCCATTCTCACTCCAAACTCATCAAATGCCGCTGCTTTGTCAGTGGACCAATGCGTCCAATGCACAGAGGCAACCTTTGTGGCAGTATGATACCCACTGGGGGGCAGATGATTCTGACACAGAGAACAACAACCCAACTTGTCTCCTATGTGAAAAATTCATTTAGTTATTTTTTTAATGTAGAGTGCTATTACGTGGAGCTGGCTATGTCAGTGACGTATGTCACATGACGTTATATTAAATTATTAACAATCATACCCTTTAAACCAAATCATAATTTTTTGGGGGGGGGGTCTAAACCTAACCACGTGTTTTTGTGGCTTAAACTCAAGGATTTAAATGTAAACAAATTCTTTACCTATGTTGTAAGTTTATTGGGAAAAAACTATGCAATTAATGAGCAAAAACTGTGCATTTTCTATGAAAAGACGTTTATTTTGAAAAGAGACATAAAGCATGCAATGAAAATTAACATGCCTTCCCCGAATGTCCAAAACTGATGCAGAAAAGGTATTGTCATACTCTGACCTGTAAGTCCACTGACAAAGCAGTGGTATTTGAGGAGTTGGGATGAGAATGTGTTGTAAACACTGGCCAGAGGCCAGTTTGTGCCTCTCAAAATGACAAAAGCCAGTTTAACTTGAGGCTGATTTACAGCAAAAACAAAAAACAACATATATTAAAGATGGGAGTCACAAAGAGCAGGCTGATCCCTTCCACACAGGGCAGATAAATCTAAAACGCTGGAAGAAAAAGTAATCTTCTATTCCCACACTGCACCATTTAATGTTTTAACCCAAAAACTGATAAAATGCATCAGTGAATTAATAGCTTGTATGAGAGGACAAGAAAGCCCGCCTAAAACTCAAAGCAACGTGCGATCAGTAGGATCACTGGAGCAACACAGAAAGCAGCAATTGATTTCAGATTGTTGGAAGCCTTTTTAGAGAATCACTTAACCTGCTCCCATCTTCAGGTCTGCATATTGGATGTTCATGTACTAACTGTGTCTTGTACCTTAGCAAAGCCTGTCAATAATGGCTAAAAGGTGCACTTGTGAAAAGCCACGATGAGGAAGCAGCGTGTCATCAGACACAGCATCAGTAATCCATCTCATGCAGAGACACTTGTCAATACCTCCAAACCTGTGGGGTCGCTTTCACAGACCCACACTGTGCAATCAAATGAGAATGGGCTAAATTGAATAAGGGCCAGCTCATACGGTAGGTGTAGAGATAGGTTCCCTGGGATCCCTGCAGAACACACAGTAAGGTCTGCAATAACATCAGTCAGACAGCAATTACAGAAGCACATAATGCATACCACAAAGGCAATGAGCATCTGTTTCAAACGAGAAGCCTGTTAGCACAGACAAAACCAGTTTAATCTTCACAAAGCATAAACCAGCAGCCCTGTGCTGGATGAAAGCATTCAGAAAAACTCTTAGACTTACAGCATCATAATCTATAGCTTTAGTTCTTGGGAGTTCACAGTGGATGTACCCCGGATAATATTTCTATAAGGACGTGCTGGGGAGGGGACCAGCTGACCTTGATACATGTCATTATCATACCACACTATCAACAGAGCCTGTCATATCACCATGTGTGTGCTCCACTTACTCAGTCGCATAGCAAATGTAACTGCAGCATCATGCAGCAGAGTCACTGAGTGTTGTTGACAGACTTCAAAGTTAAACAGATGAAGAAAGGAGCGCCACCTGCAGAAACCCCCAACTTCATCAACAGCAGAAGACATCATGGCAGTAGCTTCTCTGTGGTTTCTGGGAAGTGCAGTCCAAACACTGCAGACAACATAACAAAAAATCAATGCATTTGTCACCTTGGATTCTAGTTTGTTATGTGCACTCAGTTGCCAAGTTTGTTAGGTACATCTGCCTTACTTTTGATTGTGGTTGTTCCCCGAGTCAAAAATAAACATAGTAAAGCTGCCTTTAGCTGCCTTTTAGCTATAATTCTTAAATTTAGAACAAATTGCCAGAAGAACTAAGGCTTGAGACAGCGCTGACCACTTTTAAATCCAAGCTAAAGACCTACCTGTTTACCATTGCTTTTAAAAGATTTCCTTTTCAGTAAAATGTAATTGTTAGTTTGTTTTTGCGTTTTTCTTCAGTGGGCTTTTGCTTGCTTATATTGTTTTTATAATTTTTTTTATTTTTTTTCCCTCTACTACACCTGTTTGCATTGCTTAGGGGTATGTGAACTATAAATTTGCCTTTGACTATAACTAATGCAGTAATACAACAGTCCTCCAGAGCCAACACCAGTATGCTAATATGCTCATACTGACCATGCTGAAGTCTGGCAGGTATGTTTACCATATTCACCATCTGAGTTAGCGTGTTAGCATGCTAACATTCACTGATTAACGGTGGTGAAATGAAACTAAGTACATTTACTCAAGTACTGTACTCAAGTACACACGTGACTTGTACTTTACTTGAGTATTTTCTTTTTTATGCCACTTAAGACTTTTACTTCACTATAGTTCAGAGAGAAATATTGTACTGAATTTATCTGATAGCTTTAGTCAAATTGATCGCCAAATATTCATATTAATCATTAATTTATTCATTTATTTTATTTCTTATTTTTTTCTAATTTTAAATTTTCAGGGTGTTTCTTCCATTTTTAGATCTGTCTGCATTGGGTTTCTTTTACTTTTAATACTTTAAGAACATTTGACTGATACTTAATACTTTACTTGATACTTAACATTTTACTTAATTACTTTTACTTACGTAATATTTTGCAGGACATTTGCTTGTAACAGAGTATTTTCACAGTGTGGTATTCATACCTTTACTGCCACAGTGGGTTGTCATTAGTTTTGAAGGTATTTAGTCAACAGTATTCAACACAATACAATTTTGGCCAGATGATGGAGCTAGATGAAAGTTAAAGTTGGAGTGGGCAGAAATCTGCAAAAACTAAAGAAAAATAACATCTTCCTCCTCCTCTCTGTCCTTAGGCCCTCCAACCCGAAGATCAAGGGCATATGCACACACTTCACGCAGTTCCCATACACTGGTTTATTTATTAATTTAATCTTATTTCAGTGTACAGTTATATGCAGCTCATTCCCTCCTTGCCGTCCTCTCTCTCTCTCTATTTCCATCAGACCACAAATAAGACAAGAATTAGCTAGCCACCCCACCATCCCTCCGCCTCTGTTTCGCCCCCAGCCGCTCTGGACAGCTTCCCTTGGAGGAGAGTGGGCAGCAGCTTGGGACAGGAGCCTTTGGTCAGCAGCTGTGATGGCTCGAATTCAGACAGTGCAAACACCCACACGCTTCATACAGTAAGCCAGCGTTTCCCATACACTGATTTATTTAATCTTATTTCATTGTAGAATTGCACGCAGCTCATTCCCTCAGTCTGTCCTTGCCCCGCTCTCTCTCTCTGTTTATCAGATCACAGGTGAGACAAGAATTAGCTGGGTGTCATAGTGGAATGATGGCCAGCAGCAACCTGGGAACTAACCTGTATAATGACAGCCACATGAAGTTTGCTGATCTGGCGGTGAGTCGGGGCTGTCAGTTCTCCAAAGTTGAGGATTATGCTGTCTGGATTTGTGTTGCTGTGGTCACTGACTCGGGGTCAGTCTCTTGAGCTGCTTCCCGCTCTCTTCCTAGTGAGGTGGTCTGTAGCAGTGGGGAGTGAAGCAGAGGAAGACATTTGAGGCTTTCATAAACGTTACCTACATAAATGTGCATTTGAAGCCACAGCTGTGAGCCTCTGGCTACAGTTAGCAGACAGCTAAACTATTAGCAACGTTTTCTCTCTATCCCTGACATGCTCTGCCAATTTTGACATGTGTTATTTCATTTATTGTCAGACTCTCTTTTAGACTCTTTTTAATAAGTCGGTCTTCTTTTTGCATTGCTTTGCAGTATGGGCAGTTGAGTCCAATGCGAGAATAGCAACTCTCTCTGCAGGCTTTTCTGAAGGGACGTGCACACACATCTGCACTTGTAGAACAGCCAATTACCCGTGATTGGCCGAAGTCTCCCATCACAGCCTAGATTTTCTGAAGCCTGAAAACAGAGCCAAGAGGAGGTGCAAGGGACTAGTTTTGTCTCAGACCAGTTAAAACAATATGCAATATGCCCAATGAAGCCAAAATCAAACTGCCTACACCAGCTTTAAGGTATTACCAGAGTTATTACAATTCATCCTGAGGGTAACATGAAAGTCTTGGCAAACCATCCAAAAGTTGAAGGAGAGTAATTATAAACACATCACATAAGTGCAAAGCTGTCAGAAACAGTGTTAATGAAGAAAAAAGTAAAGATGGCACACTTACTCCATGCCACAAAAATTTAATGAAGGCAACATTTTGATTCTACTTGGATCTTCGTCAGGTCAAAAACTAATAAAAAAGACTTTTTTTAAAACATATTTTTTAAGAGTTTGATGGAAACATCCTTATTAAACTTTTGTGGTATGGAGTAAGCGTGCACGCATTACTTGTTTTCATAAATTCATCCTAAAGTTAACAACATCTCATCCTCTGAACATTGTATATCTGTTGTTTTTCATTTGTTGAGACATTCACTAAAAAAAAAATGTTATGGAGGCACTAGAGAAGTCCCATGAGGCTTCATCCTCCGAGAACTATAAATGTCTGTGCAAAATTGAATGGCGATCATCCCAATAGTTCCATGAATTAAGTTACAGTTTATTAAATAGTATCAATTTTAGTAATATCAATTATCTAATTATGTTTGTTTAATAAATGTTCAGAAGATATTCAGTATGCAGGCATCAAGGCAACCACCAAGGCAACATTGGCCCAAATAAATAACTTTCAGAAAACATCTACCTACAAGTTTCTGGCCAAGAACCAAGAAAACATATTTAGAGCAAATTGCTTGTCAAGAAGATAAATGCAGCAGCAGAGTATGAGAGTACTGCTTCCATGCTTATTTTTCGGTAACTTTTCTTGTGGCGTCCTCACACACACACGCGCATACAGAAAGGGTGCCAATTATAGTAACTGTGTGATGAGGTTTCTCATACTGAGCCCCATGCTACCTTTGCCTCTAATCCTTTGTTATTAATTATATCTTCAACAAGCCTACACGGTTCTTGTGGTGTCAGCACTGGGTATCCATGGCAACAGCCGGTTGGTCCCGGCTCTCAGGGATGCACACAGACACACAGGCACACACACACACACTCTGCTGCCTGACAAAACCGTGCCTCGCTGCAAAGATTCTCAACTGACAAGATGAATAACTCAACTGTAGAAAAATATAATAAAAATAAAATATATCCTGCCCCTCCTGAGCAGTGAGCTTTAAACCTCACAAGCGTCTCCTTTCCATGGTTTCCAGGCAGGAAACAGTGAAATATTCACTGCCATTACCATAGTGACCAAATTGGCAAAAATGCCTGTTGCTGAGTTCAAAGCCTGCACCGAGTAAAATAGAATAAAGAAAGCAAGACATTTGCCAAAAACTTGTCCCTCCTGTACATCCACAATGCAGTGGAGGATTTTTCCTCAAATACTGTACTTAAATACCAATTTGAGGTATTTTACCTTCATTGGATATTTCCATTTTGTCATTTTATATTTGTAATCGGTTTTAGGAAAGTTACTTTTGACATGTAATAGGTTATAGATTATAAAATACCCTGTTAAAATTTAACAAGTAATTAATGCAATAATTTTAATTAAATTTAATTTAATCAAAGTAATGTGTGTGATTACTACTAATTTATAAACATACATTTTTCTTAGTAACTGTAACTGCTTAAAATAACATGTATTTTGTAATTTAATTACATGTAACTAGTAACTACCCAGCATTGCTTCTAATCTACCATGTTTTAGAGTAAAAGACTGTACTTTTGACACCACTTCACTGGTGGCAAATACAATTTCTTAAAAAGTATAGAGGGCCCAGACAGACACTGCTTTTTGTATGAGGTTCAAAGCCATAAATTTGGGAACCACTTGAAGTGTTTTTTACAGCTCTTATCATGTGTTTTCTAATGTAAAATCTACTAAATGTTGGATGGATGCAGAGAACTAAAAAGTATAATATTTCCCTCTGACACTACATTTCTAATCTGCCACCGGTCAGCTGATTGGGTCAGCTGTTACGTGATCCAACTGAGATAAAACTTCACATTGAAAACATGAATGAAATATTGTAAATTATATGAAAATATTGTATTGTTTTAAATAGGCCGTTTTTAAAGTGGCTACAACACATTTTGATACCAACCCCTCTACACAGCATTGTAATGCTGAGCTGTGGGGTGTGTGTCTCGTCTGTTTCTGCAAACCAGGTTCTGAGCGGGTTAAAGTTTATTAAAAATGTTTTAATTTAAAATCTACTATTTTAGAGAAAAATATAGTAATGTTAGCCAACTTTTTACACCATGACATCCATGTGTTTCTATTGTCTATTGTTGTATTGTCATATTGGGGATTTGTATGTATAGACTATACTATTTTGACCACTAGATGGTAGTATGGGTATATAGTGCATAATGTCACATTGGTCTCAGGTGTTATAACTCACGTATTTTAAAGTCAAGGTGGAGGGGAAAATACCCATGAGCATAGGTCTGGGAACATATTGTTTGACCTGTTTCCCTCCTGCAGGGGCTACAGGTCCATCAGAGCTCACACCACCAGACTCATAAACAGCTTCTTTCCCTGGGCCACATGAACTCTTAACACCAACAGACACTGACAGTAAATAACCCACTACCCCTACAAATTCCTCTGTGCAATTATATATATATTGCGCAATAATCATCAGCACAATCTACCTCACTATTTATCTAGGCACTGCCATTATCTTGTATTTGCTCTGTTTTAATATTTGCACTATTTTACCATTGAGTATTGTGTGTATTATAGGGGAAAATTGGTTTCTGTGGGTGTGTTATGTGTGTTGAATGTGAAAGTCTTGTTTGCTTATTTTAACTGCACTGATCAGGAGTAGGACCACAAATTTCATTGTATCCTATACGGTGACAATAAAGCTTTCTATTTTATTCTCTATGGTTCTTACTTATGTTGTTACTCAATAAAATTCAAGTAGTCCAATACAGTCACTTGGATGCTCATAAGGTATATTTTCACCTATGTAAGTGACTGTATTGCAGTGTTTGAAATATATTGACAGTCACATTATTGATTCATTCAAACCATGGACAACAGTCTATAATTATTAAGACTTATGAAATCAATTGAGGGAAACCAAGGGATTAACAAAGACATTAAAAACACTCAAACACAACAAACAAATAAGAGTTAACATGGAAGTAAAATCATACAAAACAAGAGCATTTATGTCAGATGTAGTTACTTAGCAGATTTTAAACACAGCTGCAATACAAAACATAATCTGATCTTATTACCAAGCAGTGGACAAAATGTTCAAATTAGCTCCCCCTCAGCTAACTAGCATAAACGCTGCGCATTATTATGGCAATCGCAATAACAATATTATAATATGAAATTTGACACTGTAACATTTTTAGGAGTGATTTTACTTTTGACGTTTTAAGTACATTTGGCTGATTTAACATGACATTTTTACTCAAACATGAACTTGGGGTTAGCCAAAAAAGTCGTTTGTTGCTACAAAGGAAGCTACGTGAGACGTTTGTTATTAGCTCAAACATGTCTCATGAGTCTGTGGCGGTTAGCACTGACGTCTACTAAGTTTGAAAATGATACAAAGATAGATATCGGGAAAAGTAAAAAGAGTTTCCCTTTGTTTTTGTGAGAGGATAGGTTAGCTTACCTGACCTCTGAGCCCCGCTCATCATCTCTGTCGCTGGTAGGTTCACATTGAAACGTTAGCTAGCGGCTACATTAGCCGCCACTACCCGAATTGTCGACATATCTGTCGGCGGTCGAGTTGCATTATGGGTAATGTAGGCGGCAGATGTTAAAGTGAAAAAAAGAGTCTCCGTTTCCTTATTATTTAAAAAAATATCCCGTGTCCAACAGTGTTTGAGTGTTAAATCAATGGAGTAGCCTTTAAAGTAAAATGTCAATGCAAGACTTTCACTTGTAATGAAGTATTGCTTTTACCTTATATAATTTACTGTTATTTTAGTCCAAGAAGGATGAACCTCAGATAGGCTATTATTAATACATCTGGAACTGGAGGATAGCTCATTAACTTCCAATTAGGCCTAATGTTAGTTCAGTGAAAGCAGAGTGATTTGCATTTTATTCTTGCTGCGCTTTGCAGTGATATTTTGGTACCTGTAAAAATGGGCCGAGTGGGAGCTCAGTTATTAAAAAGAAGGAAATATACCTCAAAGAATCACTTTATGTGATAGCTTATATACAGTTTTTGTGTGTTTTTTTTAATTTTTATTTTAAAGTTTTTTGTTTTGTTTTGTTACATCCCCAGTAATTATACATACAAACATTCAAGCACACATACCCCACACTCCCCAAACCCCACAAAAGCAAATACTTTGAGAAACAAATAAATAGATAGGTAAAAATTAATTAATTAATTAAAAGAATGAAAACACAAAGATATTATCATGTTAACAACATCGATAATAGTTGAAAATATGCATATGAGTAAATAATAAATTATATGAAAGCAAAGGGCCGTTGATTTGATCTCACAATTTGAACATTTGTACAGAATTATGCTGCATACATTCAAGCCTATATATGTGCATACACGTATGTGCACACAAAAAGAGGTATGTGTGAAGCATTTTACACTTTATTATAATACACTTTTAAGGCTAAAACTATCTTTTCCAGTAATTTGCCCCCCATCTCATTCTTTTGGAGACTGTGTTTAGACAGTATACACAAAAAGTATGGCTTCTGTGGCTGTCCCTCTTCTTTGTAAAATCCCACTCTGGTTAAACAGGAGCGCCCTCTTGTGGTTTCTTGTATCACCTACATGTAAGATGAGAGTCAACCTCCATCAGGTGCACAGACACTGAGGGACACTGGGGTCTGATGACAGGGCAGATCTGCCTGAAGATAAGCTGCTAAAGTTTGACCTCAGCTGGTTTACTTTCACAAGGAAAGTGACTCATGGCCAAACACGAGCCAGCAGGGCAAACTATCAGTGTTTAAAGCACCGAGGTGGACAATTACAGCTTAACAGCGCCATCTACTGCTGAGATGTAAGAAGATCAGAGTTATTTTATTGAAAGTATCAAAACAATGTAAAGGCAAAAGTCCTAAATTCAAAATTAAAAATTAAATATGTTTTTACCAGCAAAAAGTTATGTTGTGACTGATAAATTATTTAAAAAATACATTATTAGATTGTTGCATTAATATGCATTTAGTGTTGGAACTGGTGGAGGCAGAGCTAGCTTTTTTATATACGATTTGTTAGTCCAGTGTTAGTCCATGTTATTTATGTATTTATTTGCCTTTCTGGGTTCAAAAAGTTATTTTTATGAAACTATAACTATATATATATGACGTTTAGAGGGGAAATCATTATTTGGAGGAACTGCCAACAACTCATAACTGTCTACAGCCTAACAAGGGGCCGCAACTAAACCTGCTTTTTAAAGTTGTTTTTTTTTAAACATGACTTTAATGAAGCATATTTTATAAGCTCATTGTTTGTTTCTTTTTTTAAGTAAAATATTTCAGTTATCAAATTAAAATACTGGATCTAAAAACTACAATATTCCCCTCTCAAATGTGGTGGAGTAGTTATAAAGCACCATAAAACTGTACTTAATTACTTGAGTAAATGTACTTAATTGGTCTTTACCACTGAAGACTAACAGCCACAGCGGCTCCTCCCCATTCCATTATTTTACTCCCTCTGCACATAACACACTCAGCACCGCAGCTGATGAGATTAAAGGCACAGGACAGATAGAAATCAGAGGAGCATAAAACAGTAAAATGATTGCAGACATCATATTACTGTACACAAGTATTATCAGTGCAAAACATCACACGATCTGCCACAGCGAAATATTACCAGACCTGATATGAACATTTACAAACAAGTGTAACGGTATAACTCCTCGGTGGTGCTTAGTGATGAAAACATTTACATTACAGTTTTGCAATGTGAAATACATAAAATGCAATCTGTAAACATACACAGAATATGCAGTCAGTCTTTTGTGAAAAAGTACAGAAAAGTGTAGTTACAGTGTTTGTATCCTACAGAACATGAGTATAAAACTCTGTGTAAGTTTATAAAGGTTGTGCACATAAACAGCAAGGACAGTAACAAAGAAAGACAGCATCAGTGTTCCCTGTAAGCCAGACATTTTGCCCTTACTAATGTCCCTTAAAACTAAAAGCTGATATTAAATGTGCAAAAGCAATACCAGACACCAAAAATGTTGGAAATTTTTTAAATCAATTGTCAATCTTTACCCAGCTAGTGATGTTTAAGTCTATTAAGTAGCCAAAAAAAAACTACTACAGCAGGTACATTTTCCCATCTTGGTCATACTGAATACACCAAAAACCAATAGTCAAAGATAAATAAAACAAACATGTTTACTGTATAAAACTGCAAAGAAAGTTGCATAAAGTTAAACAGGTAGACAGATTGCTCTGTTTAAAGGCACCAATAGCTAATAAATCTGGTGTTTCTCTTCCTAAATGGCATTCGGTGAAATAGTGTATGGCACCTAGTGTAACTCTTACTTTGAAAATACATTCCACCACTCATCAATATCCCCTTATCCTAAAGAAAAACAGGATTTTTTTTTTCATTTTTTATAAAACCTGAAACAGTAGGAAACTTTAGAATCCATTGCAAATTATTTTCCTAAATTCTCTAAAAATTGCTTTTTTAAAAAAAACATGTTTTACAAAATGTTGTATTTTATTTTGGAGCAACTCTCTTAATTTGCAGAACATAGTGGCTACTACATATTTGAAACATTTTTAGGTTACTCCTTTTTTTCAGGCTGCTCGATGAGTTTTCCCCTGTTGTACTTCTGTCCGATCCCATAGGGTACGTGTGCAGATATGGTGCCCAGCTCCTTGGCCCCCTCGATGTGGAACATCTGGTCGTCAAAGTAAATGTGCGGTTTGATTTTCTGCAGCAGGGGCCCTTTAGGAGCCCCGGCCAGGAAGAGAGCCTCATCAATCTCCAGGCCCCAGCTGCGGAGAGTCTTCAGGACGCGAGCCCCAGAGCTGGCAGCACTGCGGGCCGTCACCAGGTATGTTCGGATGGGGCAGTTCAGGCGCTCATTCTTGGCGTAAAATTTTCTCTGGAGCTTCCCCAGAGCCTCCAGGAAGCACTTCAAGGGACCCTGAGAGAAAGATAAAAAGTACCAAAGTCACTTACAATATTTCAAAGGGACGGGGGGACGGATAAATAAAGGGAAGAGGAACTAAATGCACACGCACGCACATGCACACACAAAAATGTTCTTTTTGGTAGGAAAATCTCGGAGGACTATCCGCCACATTGCAGGCCAAATGTTTGCACTAAAATAGTCATATAATACAAACGATGCTGAGAGTCTCCAGTGCATTTCGGTGTCATTTGTGGGCACGCTGCTCTGCTTCTCTTCTCCTGTCAGTTTTGATGTGTGACGTGCACACACACACACTTAAAAATACTGTACATGCACAAGGTCACAATATGACAAAAATAATGCCTGAGTTGATTTAAAACTCAGTTAGAGCCAGCAGAGAGGGCTCCTGAAGCCTGCAGAAATTCCCCGGAGCCTAGTTTGTTGTTGTAACAGCTAGTAGATTTGATGAACTCTTTTGTTCAGTTTGTTTGCTTCCTATCATCATTAATTTCTTTGTATTTTGCTAAATCATGCATTATTATTTTTCGCCAAGGAGGTTATGTTTTCGGTTTGGTTTGTTTATTTGCTTGTCAGCAGGATAACAGAAAAACATGTCAGATTTCATGAAATTTGGTGGGAAGGTGTAGCGTGGGCCAAGGAAGAACTGGAGAGACTTGAAGCAGCTACAAATAATTTTTCACTTTGTTAACTGTCACATCTGTTACTTGTATGTGCAAATGAAATGAAAACACACAAACAGTAACACTCCCACCTTTGATGTGTAAAAGCAGTAGGTTTCTCCTTTAAACTATTACTCAAAAAAAAAACATTGCAAAGGATTTGCAGCTACATTCATCCATTAACAGGCTATTCATAATAGACGAGTCCCAACATTTTCTATTCATTTTGAGTATCTATGAGTTTGTTCTTGTTAAAGTTGAAAAGCTTCTGAAACAGTAATTCAGTCGTAACAGCAAAATTAAACTTACAATGAAACTCAGATCAAGAAAGTTCTTCCGGAGGATAAATGGCGGATGGAAACACAGTTTACAGATCTGAATGAAGAAGTAACTGAGAAGAAAATTCTCAACAATTTAATTAACTAATAATTAAATCAATTAATTAATTGACATAATGTTTCTGTGTAGCTGCGATTAGAGAGATAGGATCAGCACTGGAAATCAGAACTGCCTTATAAACATGAAGATTGATATAAAGCTTTTTTTTTTAATTTATGAAGACATATAGATTATTCTGGATATATAATCTGCACACATTGACGTTTAAGTGCACAGAAACTGCGGTCAATTACCTGAGCGAGAGGTTTGTTCTCAAACTGCTTCTCGTGCTCAAAGAAGGTGTCCAGGCCATGTTTCTTCACAATGATCTCCGACTCGTCTGAGAAGAGGACGGCGTCGCCATCAAACGCAACTTTCAGCTCAGTGTCGCTCAACTCGTTCTCTTTTTCAGGCATAAACATCGTGGCTGCAGCGATACCTGAGGGAGGGGAGGGTTGGTAGAAAATATGCTTCAGGATGTGCATCCATCATATGTTTTGCGGAGGAAATGTTACCTCATAGCTGCTTTCAACTTTCTGTTTTATTAACAGTGTTTTAAAACTGCCACTGCTTGCTAGCTTTGATTACAGACGCCTCTGTCTGTCAATGACTAGATTCAGATCTGATATTATTATCTACTAGGGATGATTAAACACTGCACCCTCACAAGTCGGCCTCAGAAATACTATTCAGTCAAACTTGTTATTGAAATTATTATTATTTAATTACTGTACTAAATGAAATGATATATTAATACATATTGGGATTACTGATTTTTTTCTGCTATGCAATTGCTTCACCCGATGAAAGTGTTGTTATAATAAACAGGCACATTTTTTAAAGATTTTTTGTTGACTATTATTTACAATGGTAAGTTGTTATCATTTGTGTGAGATAATGTGCAACGCATTCAGCAGCCTTTAAAATACTATTTGGTTAATGAAAAAAAAAAAGATTAATGATCTTGAAAGGCTCTTATACACAATGTTTTTTGGACAGTATTTAACCTGAAAGTTTGAATTCTGCTTAATTTTGACTGTTTTATGAATGTTTTATTACTTAAACTTTTTGACTAGTCTAAGTTAAAACCTCGATTAAACATCAGGGAAATTAATTGTTAGTAACATCCCTAATATCTACGCAATTCAGCTAAATTCTGAAAAAGTCTTGTTTTCTACCAAAAACAGAAAAAACTGCACTGTTTGAGATTCAACTGTGGTTGTAACACAGAAGTCTTAACATTGCTAATAGACTGTTAATATGGTTGCTCATAGAAAGGACAAGTCCAAAATTAAATTTTCAAGATTTGTTATTGTGAAAATAGAATCTAACATACTATGCTCCTGTAATGACAGGTTGTCCCTAAAATGTTATGAACAAAAAAATTCCCATCACACCTTCAAATACCTACCAAAAGTCAACAACCCAAAAGATATTCCATTTAAAATGATGTATAATACTATGTATACGTGATAAAAAAAAAAACGATAAAAGCAGCAAATCTTCACATTTAAGAAGCTACAACCTGGAAATGTTTATCAATTCATCTTGATTGCCGACTTTAAAACTATGACAATGAAAAATTTCTGTTTAATAACTGATCTCAGAATTACATTTGACTGTCGGCGTTTCATATCTGTTTATTTTGTGTTTATATGGACGACAGGGAGCCATAAAATCACAAACTGTCTTCAACAATCTTCTCGCTGCACAGCGTGGGGCCGAGGTTTCCCTCAACAGTGTGAATGAGTCACACACAAAGTCAACATGCAAGTGTGTAAATATCAGTGAAGTACAAACACGTCTGGAGGCTGCTGACTCATGGTTTGTGTGATAGAAATCTGGGTTATAGTCCATCAGCAGCATCACTTACCTTCCTCTATGGCCTCTGTGACTTTCTCTGCGTCCTTGGAGAGGTATAGGTTCGTCATGTACGCCTTCAGGTAGCCGATAGGACTTTTCCCTCCGGTCATACAGAATCTCTCTATGGTCAAATCTGAAAGTATAAAAACAAGGTGGAGATGTGTGAAGAAAGAAAGTTCATTCTAATAACACTATAACAGCTCCAGCGCTTCATTGTAAGACTGAGTGTTGATTATTCCTGTTGCTGCAGCCGGCGAGCCGCCAATGCGCTTAACAATCAACAATATCTTGTTCACGACTCAGCGTACCATAGTGATTAATGCTGTTTATGAGGCGCACTCCAACTTGGGCATGGTTGTTAGTCATTAAGACGATGTCAAACAGCTCCTCACTGTCTGGGTAGAGCTGCCTCAGTCGAGCGTTGACATTCATCAGTGCCTGTGTGAGAGGACGGACAGTTTTACATCAAAAGCCAGGGCATTGCTTCAGAGCGTTCGACATCAGGTTACAACACAAATATTACAACATTTTGAACCCCAGCGTTCTTTCAGATAAGCTTTTAAAAAGAGATCATGAAGGCATTAACACAAGAGCGAAACAAAGAAGTGTGCTTTATAAACCATAAAGGCCAGTTCCCAGTTAATCAGGGTGGTTTTTACATGTTTTTATGGATGTATCTACAGGTATCAGACACTTAAATTAAAATACAAATGTAACATAAACATATCTGGCAAAATATGTAGTACATCGTAACTGTAAAAAATCATCATCAAGTTGGATCCAAATAGCTAAAATCAACCCAGTTTATTACAATGGCCCTGCAAAAAAAAACTACTGATAATGTTTTATTGTTTTAAAGAGGTGTTTTAATCTAATTTTAGGCTTATTTTGGAGGCTATAGTGTAATGTGTGATGTCACATTATACTGAGATGTGTTTCTGATAAATTGTCTACGTTGTTTATATGAAGTTTTAACAACACCTATTGAAAACAGTTTGAATAAAAACTAAACATTTTAAACTATGAGTGCAGGATTTACTACAGGGCTGTTTTATTACAGTCCATTAGTTTCCCTTGATGTTGCTAATAAACTGGCAAGTGAGTGTTTATTCACAATTTAAAGAAACTAAAACTTCTATAGGACTAAGCAATATGGATATTTGGTCAATATTTTTTGACCAAACGTCTTAGTGTCTTAATATGGATATTAAGACGATATTCTATGTTTGGCTATTGGTGCTTTCATAAAATATTTACAGTGAGATTTTTGATAAATAACCATCAGTTATGTGAGTATAATGACTAATTGGGTAAAGGCAAAATACACAACAGCTATAACAGTCCGGAAAATGTAGAAAATCACATAACTTTACTGTGATGCAGCCTTCAAAACTAAGAAAAGACAATACTTATGATATTATAAATAACATATCACAATATCAATAAAATAGCAATATATTGCCCTGCCCTAAACTTCCAAATTGGTTATTAAATCAACAGCAAAAATGTCTCATTATGGGCTGAAATTGAAGCATTTCTGCCATAAATACACTAATAGTAGAGGAAAAAGGACCAATGGTGTAATGGAAATAATTTACACGCTCCAGTAAGTCACTGGTCACTTAATCTTCAACATCCAGGCAGGTTTACGTTTGGAGGAAACCAAACAATGCCTCAAACCCACAGTGTCTGTTGCCAGCTGTGGTAGCAGGTCCGTGTCCTTTGTGATTGATTGGTTGTTGCATAACAGCAGAGAAATACAAGATCATTTTACAATAGCAGGCTGTAATCACTCTCCTCTTGATGTTCCTCTATTACACGTTGTTAAACACATTCAAGGGCGGTCTGATGAACACCCGCCGTGCACAATCACTGGCTCTGAACTTCAATCAACCTTTACGGAAAGTTGAACAGTAATGCTGGAATTTCTTTCTGGTGGCGGGTGTCACTGCATGTATGAGCAGTTTTGACGGCAAAGAGGAACTTTAAAGGGAGAGTTCAGGTTTTCTGAAGTGGAGTTGTAGTACAAAAAAATTATCTGAAAACTTATTTAAAAAAAAAAACCCTAAAAGTAAAGAAAAAGTAAGTTAAAAAAAACAAAGAAATTACCTGGGGAAAGTGCATAAACAAATTATAACAATTGTGTAACCTAATTTCAAACATTTAGATATGATATTTATAATCTAATTTTTCCTGAGCTTTTATCTTATTCCCTTGACATTTTTTCCTAGTTTTTTTTATATTTACTTATTTATTTTTTAATCTACTTATTTCTTGCAATTTGTGGAACATTTCTTACCAAGTTGCATTGCCTTTTTTTCCCATATTTTGAGAAAGAAAAAAATCGTAACCATTTGCTCAGGGTTCAAGGATTTAAATACATGTGATAGGCATCTGAAAGCAGCACTAGAAAAGTATCTATCTATTCTTTTGTTGTTTGGGTTTTTTATATGTGCTATTGCTTTTTTCGCTTTTGTTGTTTGCTTCTTGGTGTTTTTTTTTCTTTTCTTTTTCTTTTGTTCCTTGTTAGTTCTTGCTGGCTTTTTGAAAGAGCATGATGGGTTGGCTAAGCTGCGAACTATTGTGCTGTCTGATTTTCAATTGTACTTGTAGAAAACAATACAATTTGAAAAAAACAAAAAAGAAACCTAACAACACAGTTGTGTCTTTGGTTCATGTACTCACTTACATTTAAAAAAAAGTTTTCTGATTGTACTTAATCTTACGGTGACAAAATCCTTAATACCTGCTTTTGGGCTACATGCCTTATTGAGGTGTGGACCTGATAAAACTCTAGATGTCTTTGCAGGGTTTTAAACTCTAACGTATTAATGACCACTGCCTGTTTCTTGCAAATCAAGTTTTTCCTGGTGTGGAAAAATTCAACAGAAAGGTGAAGCAATGCATTTAAAACACCACGCCCTGCAAACATCCTGCACAGACTTGCAGTGGGTCGAAGTTACCGGGGCTTTAGGCCTACCTTGACGAAAGGGAAAGCAGCTCCTGGCTTCAGGGGCTCGTTTTCATGCTCCACCTGATAAGCCACGTATTTCTCCACTCCCTGGTCTTCATAAATCTTCCTCTCTGCCACCATGTTGAAGAGGGTGCGAGAGGAGACGGCGATGGTGACAGCATGACGAGGCTTGGGCTGAGAAAGAAGGGGGAAAACATGCAATAGCTAACTTGATTGGACTTCAAAAGTCACAAATAGTATCCAAGAACTTATGTGAACCAAATGCACAAGCGCGTGTACTTTAAACTTCTCAGGAGCATACTTACAGGTCTCGGTTTGTTTGTTTTGAGGTTGTCATAAAAGGCTTTGGCCGCAGCCCAGTCGTTTTCCTCCGCGCTGTCTTCAGTTTGAGCTGACTCGGTTGGTTTGATTTCACTCATTTTGTTTTATAAAAAATCTTTGATTGATACTAAATCGTAACAAACTCCGGTTGAATGCGAGGTACCTGCAGCTTGCAAACTTTGCGGAAATGTATTTTTTTTAAAAATGGCAGTGGGTGTGTCTTCTGGCAGTGACGTAAGCAGATCTGAGCATCACTTGCATTTGGTTGGCTGAGGCTGGACTCCCCTGTACGCATCATAGACTGTATATAAAGAATATTAATATTATATAAATATACTATATATATTTATAATATCTTTATATAGGCTACACTATATGGTACACATACCTCTGTGTACTTTTGGTTTGGAATAGTTTTTTTGTACTTGGCAGTTGTGGATGGATTATTTGAAAGCCACACTTTCAAAGTACATATATCTTGCCAGAAAATAACTTTGGTAGAAGTTCATGTCACCTACAAGAATACTACCTGAGTAAAAGTCTTACTGTACACTATAATATCTGAAATATAATATAATATAATATAATATATTTACTATAGATATTTCAAACATGTAAAACAAACAAACATAAAAGATGAATATAAAACAATATGACATTAACAAAAATGGGTGATAATCTATACTCAATAAATAGATTTAAATAAGCAACAAGAAATTGCATCTTACATGTAGAAGTAGGAGGAAGTAGCTATAAACGTATAATTTCCTACCCCCATTTCAGCTAATCAGTTAATTCATTCCTGATCTTCATCTGCAACATCTATATAGAATCAAAAAAAAAAAATATGATATCAAACGTACTTATGGTCTGAAAGTAAATGCACAAGTAAATGCTGTTTATAAAAAAGCAAACAGTCGAAATTTTAAACGTAAAAATTACGTTTATTTCTGCACACCACCTTAAAATGGAGCATATAATACACTTGAAGAAAAGCAAGGTCTTTTTTTTCAACTATTCACTTTTTATAGATCAACATCCAATTATCTTTTTCTAGTTATCCGTGCATTTTTCTGTCTTTGCGCTGCTGCAAAAACTTATTTTAGGGATCAATTGAAAAAATACTCACAATACTTATTCTACAAGGCCTAGCAATAATAACAACAACAGTCTCACGTCATCGTACGTTTTTAAATATCGTGTATTTAATATCAGTATCTTACACACAGTGCCCCTGTTACTGAATGCTTATACAATCTCTCTCTCACACACACACACACACACACACACACACACACACACACACGCACACACCGTCCACTGGCACATGAATGACCTCCCTCCTCCATCACACCCCCCCACAGTTGGTAGAGTCCGGGACGGAGCATCATGGCGATTGACGGTAAGTACTGGGTTTCAGGTGTCCTGCGGGACTCGCGTGAAACTTTCCTCGGGACAGAATGAGAACACTGCTTTAAAAAAATCACATTATGTTTCCAGAAGTCTGTTATTTTTAAGCAGTTTCTGTGTTTTGAATCCCGCCGTGAGTACCGCAGTGCTCCGGAGCTGGGACAGCTGATGCTGAAGTGCGGACACCCGCGCTGATGCAGGAATGTTGTGATCCCTGCATGGGATGCGCGCGTGCTCTCAGCCGCGTGAAGTGATGCTAAAGTGGACACAGATATGGATAATCCCGGTGCGTTGTTGGACCGAGTCATGTTTGCTATATATTCGTTTCTGTGACAGCGATTGCACGTCAAAATATTTTAAATATTTATTTTGGGGCTTTAACCGAAAATCAAAGCGGGCTGCTGATGCTACATCACATGACAACTACTTTGTTTTGCCCCTGTTACAGAACTACATCATCTGGCGGATGAATAGGTTGTAATGTTATCGATCTAAAAACAAATAACGATTTCAGTTTGAAAACCAGCTTATTGTTGCTAAATAACCGTTATTTATTTTATGGATGCGCGTCACGTGCTGTTGATGTTGTCCCTGAGCTTCATGGGTAATGTGTACAACGACGAAGGATGAGTGTCTCCGCAAGGTTTTAGTGAAAGTGACCGGAGCACATGACACCGAGCAGCGACCATTAAAAAAAAAGGATGCAGTCAGCGAAGAGTAGGCGCGTGCCTTGCCCTGTCCCGTCATAGGGTTCTTATTGTCTCACGTGCAGGCATGCGTGCAGCAGGGTTTGTTGATACCGACCGTGACACCTGAGAGAGGGAGAGAGGGTATGTTTTCATACAGACATATCAGCAGTGACTCACCGGTGGTACTGGGAATACGCTATATCTGCAGTTCTCATTTTATGCACTCAAACACTCAATAGCCTATTTTAAATTTTATGCAGTGTATATATAGGCCAATATATAAACAGAAGGCAGAAGGGCTAGCCACAATGATGTTGCATTTCAGAGTTAGACAACATGGGATTTTATTTTTCTTTAAGCCAATGAGTGGGCTAAGTATAAGTGCCAGAGTTCATTTTTGGAAGAATCACAGCCGAATAGATTTTCCTTTAAACTGATTTAATTTGTTTACTGGCTTCTTATAAAACCAGAGTTTTCAAAACAAAACAAAAAAAAAAAATCAGCAATAAAAAAAAAGACAGAGGTAGGGGAGACTGGGGTTGGTTGGCACACTTTTTACCCTCTGCCATATTTCTCTTGCATAATTTGTGTAAGAATATTCCAACAGCCAATGAAAGATCAGGGTTTTTAAATGAATATATTTTAATGTACACAAAATTATTTTAAAATGAGGTAATTTCCAGACTGGCACTGCACGTCAATATAACATCAAAAAGACACTGACCTCTCAATGTCTCACTGCGGATACATTTTCGTTAGAAAGAAAATCAGGTTGACGATATTTCAAACGTTGATCAATGTTCTACTTTCACATTGTGTGGATGTTAACATTATGACATTTTGTAGACGTTTGGTTTTCATTGTCTGTGCAGCACAACTAAATGATGTTATTCTACAAAAAGATGATGTTGGAATGAAACATTTGGAAGTTGTTGGATTTTGGTTACTTGACAGTACAACTTAAAATCCAAAAAATATCAACCTCATCTGTTGTCAATAATTTACATCCTGACATTGAATTTTGGTCACGCGACATGACAACATAAACCCAATCAAATATCAACTTCTTACAATGTTGGTGGTCAGCTCAGTTGTTAGTAGAGTCACGTTGTGCATCGGGTTGGTAGGTACAAATTTAATTCAATAGAGAACCAGTAAACATGAGCATTTAATCGAATTTTTGCCCTTTTTTAAAAACCAAACAGAATTTTTAAAGCAGAATTTCTGTAGGAATGTATAATTACTTCTGCCACTAACTACTCAAAATGATGATAATAATAAAAACGTTCTCTTTAAATGTTCAAAATGGTTTTTATCTCTCAAAATACAGCTACAGTTCCAACTGTTAATGTTACATTTGGTCAACACGTGTGGCGATCATCCCCAACATCAGTATGCCAACCAATTCTGCTTACATTTGACCCAACATTGCGATGAAATTATATTACTTATCACTTATTACTTATCACAAAATTCAAACCTCTCTTAAAATGTTGCTGTTTTATTTGTCTATTAACCAAAAGACATTTTTATTATTAAATCTATGTTATATTTTTATGTTTGTCACCCTCAAAGGGACACAAAATAGCTGTATGAAACCAACCCTGTTGTTGCAGTTTCAAGCTTTCGGTTTTTACTTTAAAACTATCATCACAAACAAATGCGATACACAACTTGTTCTGTAAACCAGTGTTACTCCAAAAATCAGTGCAAATGCAGTGTTACTTTATAACCATCAGTGAATGGTCCTAAATATCAGTGGATCTCCAGGATTCCTATAGTAAATCTGGTCAAATCTCTAAGGACTAATCGCCTGCTGTAAGAGCAGCCTGACTTATTTTGTACATTTTTCCCAGCATGCTAAGACTAAAAAATAAGAAGACACTGAAAGTCTCTTCTCCTATTCCTGTAAAAAGCCCCACCTTTTATTTTAAGGATGTCAGTGATCAGTGTATTACTGGTTGCTACATTTTGGCAAAGGCTTTGTCCCAACAGAGAGATTGTCCAGCATTAAGTGAATTGGTCTGGAGAGTGTCTGGCAGAAGACAAGTCGAGCTTTCTCTTCGCTCCGGCTTTGAGTCGTCACCTCAGACCACTTTCAGCATCCAATCCCTGTTGTGTGGGAAGTGATACAACAACTCCATGGATTATTTGCTTAAATTTTATGAGTGGAGGTCAGGGGAGTTTGTTTCTCAGGATCAAGAGGCTGAAACAGTTTTGTAATTTAGACCCAAATTTGGACAGATGGAGAGCTGAGATATGCTTCTGCGGCACTGTAGATACCTGAATCATTAAATATTGGGGTGTTGAGCCAAGCGAGATGATGTGTGAATGTATGTGTGTACGTGCAGAAGCCTGTGGGTGTGTGAATGTATGTGAGAGTGATACAAGTGTCAGTATCCTTTGTTAAATTAAGCCTCAGGGGGATTGTGAAGGAAATTGAAGAGAGAAAATAGAAACATATATTCCGATAATGTTAAGAAAAGATTAATTTGTAATAATTAGGTGAAACATACTTTAACTGATGATATACAAGCCATCATATCAGTTAAAACATTGAGTTTACAGAGGTCGTGACCTCTATTGTTTCAATCTGGGAATTTAATGTTTCTTAGCAACCAGAGGAGAGTTTGCATTACACATAAAGTGGGCATTTTATAGGATGATTTAAGCCCTTTATAATGAAACCTCTTTCCTTTTAGACCGATAAATACATAAATAAAGGATTCAGTATTTCCTCATCTGAAAGAGCATTTATCACTGAATTATCACTGAAATATTACTTTAGACCTTATGAAAGATGCATTAAAGTAATTATCACTGCATTTAAATTGAATAATTTATCACATTAATGTGCTTTAGCACAGTTTCGACCCATTTAGAGAGATGTATTTAAATTTATTCCATTGAAACGGGAGTTATTGCTGCTTTGGATATGGTTTCAGATGGTTTAGTGTATTTTTTTATTTTTTAGAGTTGTTTTCAGCTCTTTACCCATATATGGACATAATATTCTAAAGGAAAAACTTTTTTTTTTTTGGAAAATGGAAGCTTATTTGCTTTCTGTGCAGAGAGTTGGATGAAAAGATGAGGGGATGAGGTTTTTCTGTTGTCTGACTCAGAGGATTCCGTCGCCAAAAACGTCAATGGGATTTTTGCACTGAAATATGGATTATAAATAAACCTAACAAGTGAACACAATTTTTATGATTTTGAAAAATAAATGAGTGTGATATTTATTGACGTGTCTTATGTCGTAGAACAAAACATGAAAGTCTCTAAACCACAGACCTTATTTCAGGCATCTAACCAAAAAAAAACATTTAAAAAGTGCGAAACTCGTTTCCGGGTTTCAGTGCTGTCAGTGCTGTTTTATTACAACATAGGCTTATTTACATCACATTATGTAAATATTTAGCCCACAACTTGATCTTTATTTCTATACCTAAATAAGTGGCATTGTTGTTAAAAACTACAACCGTTTTTAAAGCATTTACCACGTTACGCTGTGTTTTAGCTCTGCGGCCTTTGCATCACTGTAAGATGCAGAGGGGGCGTGACAATTCATCAGTAATCGGGATCAAGGAGATCAATGATCCTTTATGGTATTACATCCACGCAAATATATGAGAAGAACGAAATTAAGCACTCAGGTCTCGGTGATCATCAAGTGATGACATTATAACAAATAAACTCTGAGTCAGCAAATAACCAAATAAAGCAAAGGTAAAAAAAAAAAAAAAAAGATATACCTACAAATAGGGGTCAACCGGTATTGAATTTCCAGGGCCGATACTGATTATTAGTAGTTAATGAGACTGATAACCAATATTTGGAACTGATATGCATTTACAATAACAATGAAAAATAAATAAAATCGTCAATATTTAGAATTTAGAATAACTCCAACACAAAAAATGGTTTAAATGCATTTAGCAAATGTTTAAACTGAAACTTTCAACATCATATGCAGCAAGTTTCCTAAATTAAAAAATGGCTCCCTGAGGTTTAATAAAGTAAAACGTCCTCCCATGCTTTCTTTGCACTTTTTAATTGATTGATTTGATCAGCAATCATTAAAATAAAACACAGATACAGATAATCATGCCAAATATTGGCCCCAACAATCAGCCAGGCCGATAATCTGTCGACCCTTACCTACGAGCACCTCTAAAGCTCAATAATTAACCCAGAAAGAAATGGTCCACTTTGGATTCTGTATGCTTGTAGGGAAGCTGCTTCCAGTCTTGGAGTTAGGAACATTATATTCCAAACCTCCCTATTATGGCCAATTAAGTTAACATGATGTTCACAATTAACAATATGATTGTGATTTTTTTTCTCAGTTGTTTTCTGCTGATTACTTTCATATTTGCTGCCACCAGCTTGCCTAGCCTGTGGCCTGAACATATGTCTCTACAGGGTAATGTTTATAACCTCTGACTTAACATCTCTCTCTCTTTCTCCCAGGAGGGGGGAGGAACTGTGGTGTTCACGAGCTCATCTGTGCCAGAAGAGGTAAGGCCACGTTACAGCCGAGCACTGCACTTGTGTGTCTGCATTAGCATAAAAGTGTTTTTTTTTTATGTGTGTGTGTGTTTGTTTTCATCCTGAGCATAATGGCGTTTGCGCTTGGCTGTACTCCACTGCATCAATTTAAAGCACAAAAATTGCTACATCCAAATATCTCAACCTCCCATGTTCATGTGAATTTTCACAGAAGTTTGGCGTTTGGAAAAGTGTCTCTATGTAGACTTCAGAAAGCATAATGTCTGCGTGTGAATTATGCATGGCATATCAAGTTTTGGTTCACTTCAGCAAAAGAAGGCAGCTGTGTGTTCATGATTTATTCAGCAGCGCAGAGGTTTTTGTTTCGTATCTGAAGTCCATGTGTAAGCAACATTTCCAGATTGCCTACCTACTTTTTAAACAAGCATGCCCTACAAACTACAGCTGAGTTAAGTGCATGCGCTGGCCTAAAGGCTCAAAAATGGGATGAATTATCACATGAATAAATTAATGATGAGGATATTTGACATAACGTGACAGAATAATTAGTTCCTCTTGTTTTTATGTCGCAAAAAACATTTAGTCTAAATGAGTTTCTCTGAGGTTATTATTCATTTGCTGTTTACACATTGGATGGTTCAGTGGTTGCATTTTCATGTTTGTTAGTCAGCTCGCTGGAGTCATTACCTGGGAGAAAAAAAACAGAGGCAGATTGAATCCTGAGGCTCAGTTCAGAGTCATGAGTTCAGCCTCAGTTCACACGCAGTAAAAAACAGATTTATTCGGTTATGTTTTCTTGTTTATTCTGTTGAGACACACACTCAGAGGATGGGATAGGGTGAAAAGGGGTCAGACGGGGGGGGGGGGAAGAGACAGAAACTTTAATCTGTTACTATGAGAAATATGACTGGTGTTATTTAAGAAAAAATGATGGTGGGGCGAGCAGTTTAAAGGCCGGTCTGCACCAATTTCCAGTGTGCATTGACAGAGGCATCAGGTTACCTCAGGTGTCTAAATTATTCAGCTGTCGTTGACATTTACAGAGCACCGCCATGTATGAAGTGTCCTCAAACCGCGGGCCACACGGCCATAAGCTGATCATTTTGGCTGCCGCGCCTGATGGCTGCAGAGGTCATTCTGGCACAATCAACACAACTGTCTGCAGTGAGAGTTGATACGCACGCCTGTCAAGTGCTGGCCCGCACTAAGTGTAAGGGATTTATTACACGTCGGCTTACTTCACAGCAGGACAACTTTGTTTTTCCCCTCGTCTCAGATCATTTGCTATCTATAGCACCACTGATAGTGCTTTTTGGGAACAGCTGGCGTTAAAGAGGATATTCATTTAGAGAAGGTAAGCCTCTGTCGCCACATCGCCTCTCTTATCTCTCGCCTTCTTCTCTTGCCATTCTTAGGAATTTAGCATTCATCACTTTGGCAGTCTGCAGCAGCACTAGTTGTCAGGCTGCAGTGGTCTCTGCCTGTTGCCATGGTGAAACAAGTATGTCCATAAGTTCAGTGTGTAGCAGAGAGGGTTTGAGAAACTATGCCTCTGTTTTTCTCTCCCTCTCTTAAGTTATCGCTCTTAGGGCGAGACCAGTTTTTACACTGTTGACCAATTTGGTTTCTGAAATGAGCACCTGCTACAACATCTAGGCTGCTTCATCAGACGCATTCACCTGAAATGCACCATTATCTTATTTCTTACTTAAAAAAATTATTATAATTGGACTGCATTTAACACATACTATGATAATCGATTAGTCTGCCACATATTTTCTCAACTGATTCATTGACTGTCAATAAAATGAGACAAGATAAATTCACAACAAAATACAAATAAGATCAAATAAAAAATAAAATATAGAATGGATATACACTCTTTACACCTTTCAATTGTACAAATATTGTGTATCCATGATTGATAGTTGCACAGGATAACTGTAATACACACATGGTGTGTGGTATTTTGCTCAGAAAATACACAAAAATCTGTACAATACAAAAAATGTATTTTTTACCATATATTATCTACAGATTTTTTTTACAAGATTAATTTAAATTTGTATGTATTTTTTTATTTATTTTTATGTGTTTACTGTGTGAAGTTACTTTAATTTTCAGATTTTATTACATTGACTTTTGCACTTTTTACATTGCATGATGTGATGATGTGTTGACATATTCTACAGTCTATATTTTATATTTTTTTGCAAAGGTATTTCTTTGTGTGACTGTTAAGGGGTTAACTAGCTTGGTCGCTTCGAGCTAAGTGGGCATGTTTTAGCGATCAGGTTTTGATCATCCACCTCAGTTTCACCCACACTCCACCTCCTTGCACATTTTTTGATTTTTCGGATTAGCTGGGAGATAAAACTAATTTATAGTGGGGCACTCAACATTTTTGAAGAATGTTGTTCAACTGAAATTAAAGAGGAGCACAACATTTTCAATTCATCTGCAAAATGTTTAATTCGCCTCCATGGTGCCTAAAGACCCACTGCATTTTTGTAAGGTCAGAGTTTATTTAGTGAAGCATAATGTGCGCAGACAGCGGTTTACTACCACACAACTATCCCACTGTATGCGTTTTTTGTAACAGTTTACTGTGGCTTTAAACTGGACCCAAGAGCAGGAACACAGCACAAGGAGAAAAGAGCAGAAATTAGTTTATTGTGGAGTTTTTGCAGGTGGATGCATCTGGCAGATTGAAGTGAGGCTGAAGTTAAAGTAGAGAAGAGGCTCAAGTTAAAGTAACTGAGGTGTGGCTGCAGCTGGGAAGCTGTGTGGATTTATGTGTGTGGTTTGTAGGCAAAGAAGCAGCGTGGCTTACGGCACATGTGGTGAGAGGCTGGGCAGCATGTAGCTGAGGCACTGGAGTTCGGAGGAGAACGCCACTGGAAATGGAGACGACAGGAAATTGTCATGAACCAAAAAACGCTAGAATATCAAACTGGAAGAATGTCCACTGAAAACAACACTGAAGATTAGATAACAATACCACCAGGGTTTTTAAGCTGCAGTTGATGAGTGTGGAATGAGCAGCAGGTGTTCATGTAGAGCTCCAGCACCAGGAAGCCACGCCCAGCCTCTAAAATCACACAGGAACACAGCAGAAAACACAGCAAAAAATACAAGAAAAATATATGAAAAAACCCCACAAAGTCCATACCACCACAGTTTTTAACCTAGTAATGGTATATTTATCAATTCATCAGCATCCAGTCTGTCTGTGATCGACAGATTCCTCTCACTCGCTCCAGTGGGCTAGAAAATAAAATCAGTGAATCAAAACACTTCTGATTTCTTCTTGTGAAGCTGAGATGAAAACTACCTTTCTTCAGTAAATATCAATCAGCCTGATAAACGGAGTTTAGCTGGCCGCAGTCCTCTCAGCTCTGCAGGAGCTGCTGCTGACTGACGGCTGCCTCTGTGGACAGAGACATCGAATGCAGGTCAAAGTTGGTGTGGATTGAAAACTACTATCTTTGTGATGACACCAGTAATGCGCAACAAAATATGACGTAGCCCGTGACACAGCGAAATTCTCCCAGTGCACAACATGAAAGAAAAGTCTTTGTCTGCACTTTTTCCTGTCAAAAACACATAATTTATGTCGAGCAGCATTTTTTAAAAGTGTTGAGCACCCCATTATAAATCAAGTTTTAGGCAGAGTCAGATATATTGATTTTGGTATCAGTTATTAGCCAAATTAGTTGTTATATATCAGCATATCAGATCTTGGCAAAAAATCCAATATAGTGCATCTCTAGTATACAGTCTATGGGTAGAGGGAATAAACACACACTTTAATCTAATTCTTACAGTTTTGTTTTGTGTGGTTTTGGTTTAAGAAAGACAAAAAAGGCACCACACTCCAAACTCTTTAAATCCAGAGTGCTGCCCTACAGCACCAAACTCACCGCCTCAAAATGTGGAGAAATCCACAGCTTGCCTACGGTTGCTAAGCTACGATTGGACGATTGCTGCTCAGGGGAGGGGTTTAGTAAAAAGTCAATATAAGACACTGGTGTGGGTGTGCAAAGCCTTTAAGATTGGTTTCTCTAATAAAATATTGAAGTATTCATAGCTGAATGTGTCCATATAATTGCGGGATCAAAAAACTGTATTATGTGGTACTTAAACTTAAAATCCAGACACTGCATATCCCAGAGCCTCGCCTGCAGTGTGCTTCATTTTATAAGCTGCCCTTTCTACTGAGGCTTTTGGTCTTTAGAAATACCATTCATGCCTCATTGTCCACGAACTTCCTCTTTTCTTCTGCTAATACACTGCGGTGTGTCTGCGTTGTAGCCTATTAAGTGCAGGCCCGGTGTGGTTTGGCTGGTTTACTGAGTCTACGTTTCAGTTAGATACAGCCCCTTTGAGGCTCTCATAAAAATAGCACATCAGCAGTGCAGCGCTGCATGGTTACATGGAGTACGGTTGGCCTACATACACTGCTGTAGATTGTATCTGGTATGCCTTTGAAGTGGAACAAACCACTGACTGTTTAAAAGCACAATGTTTCCCTGACAGGGCAACATTTGAGGAGTTTGATTCCAAAATAGGATGCAAACAGAGTTATTTGTGGCATCAAAGTAAACTTGTTTACAGCTTTGCAAGCATTTTGTTAAAAAAAATCATTTTTAGCCTGCAGCCATCTGTGTTTGTTTGTCGTGTATTGCCATTTTTCCTTAAAAATCGTTGGAAAATGAACTGTTACATACCTCCATGATCAGTATTATGTTTGAGTCTAATTTTTGGATTTCTCTTTTTCACATCTGTCTTTCCTTTTTCCTCCCCCATCTCTCTCCTTCCCTCCCTCTTTATTCTTGTTCTTCTCCTCCTCAGTCTCTCCTGAGCTTCTGGGTGTCCTGTCTTCCATTGCAGCCTTCATGGCGTTGATGGCTCTGTTTTTTCTTTACCTCAGCAACAAGCTGTCAGTGGAGAGTCCTGACGATCTGTCACATCTCAGTGGCTATAAGAACAACCAGCCAGGTACTCAACACACACAGATATACCACAGTGGCTGCACTTACACAAATACACATTTGGATGATTATTGGCTTTGTTCTGATGTTAAATTTGTAATTTAGCTCGCTATTGTCTCAGACGCCTATGCCATTTAAAGTTAAATCTAATTCAGGGCAGCAGTACATATGTTTTAAGTCTGATATTAATCTGATATTTCAGTGCAAAACATGTGCACTTCATCCAAGTGAAATTGGCGCTCTTATGCAGCTGAACTGGGATACAGTACTCCAAAATTCTGGCAAACATCATCAAACAACCACAAAATATGAGTCCCCCTCCTTTCATATGGAACAAGTAATCACTGCCAAAAGTTCAGGACGGTGGGGGTCAAAGCAGTGCTGCCATTCAGTAAAAAACTTTGCCCAGGATACACCTTTGGTTTCCTTCTTTTTGCTCCTCCTTTAAGGGATTGGAACATCGTTGATTATCCTGGATCAGTGCTGCAGGGATGACTTTTGTTTTGTCGATCAACCAGAAAGTTAGAGTCACCCTGGTTCCCTCAATAAAAAGCTTTTGGGATTTTTCTATTGGATTTTGGAATATTGCAGAAAATAAGCTCTGTTATTTAACACTTACGTGTTTTGTGTCAGAATGATGATCTTCACAAATGAACATCCCTTTTATGATTTTTGAAGCGTGATGCAATAACCAGAAGTAAAAAGCTAACATTAGGCTGTAAGCGAAATACACTATGGTCACATGACTTCGTCTCACCGCCATCACAACAAGACTGTGGAGCCAGCTTTGGTGTGACGATGTTCAGTAGTCTCATTTAGCCACTTGTAGCCTTTTTAAAGACACATAAAAGCTTTCAAATTTACGACCGGGGCATTTACTGGCATATTTTATGTTGCAGAACAAAACATGAAAGTCTCTTCAGCTTGTGATAACCACAGACCTTATTTCAGGCATTTAACAAAACCTTGTTCAAAAAAACCCATTAACTTTGAGACGAGGGAGCGGGAACTCATTTCTGGGGTTTAGGACTCATTTCTGCAACTCTTTATTGGCAGAATGTAAAGCATCCAATGTTAGTGCTGGGAAAAAAACATGGAGGATAAGAAGGAAATGTGTAAAAAAAAAAAAAAAAAAAGTGGAGGCTGAATTTCTGATAAAACTAATGCAGAAGTTTTGAGATTTTCTCGTGTTTCTGGAGCGCTGCTCTCCCAGTTCATAAATGAATGCACATTTTCTTATTGTTGCGTCCTAAAACCTGATTATAACAGAACATGAGAACATGAGAATATAAAAAAACTCAGAGAGCTCTTGTTACAAACATGTATTACAATCTTTACAGTCACCACATTGGTTTGTCCGCACTGTGTTGATGTCTGCACACAGTGTGATGCTGGCACTGCACCCTGCTAACAGCCACATGTCCGTGTCAGTGCCTCTGATGAGCTAATCTAGCGGTCAGCGTGGTGACGAGATCCCCAACTGAGAGATGGCCTTCTTCAAGAGCTTCCAGCAGAACCTCCCATCTGTCAACATTTCCTCCGTCCTGGACGCAGTCACCAGTCGCGTGGACGACTTGGCCAACGCTGTCAGCGACGTCACTTACGCTGTCAGCGACCAGCTGACTGAGCAGGTCACCACTATCATCAACAAGGTGCAGGACGAGGAAGATGGGGAGAACAGCGGTGGCCAGGAGTCTGGTCAGACTTCAGCAGCGCAGGAAGGAGGAAGCAAGGCCGGAAACGCATCCTCAAAGACCGACCAGTCCGGTGATGCTAAAGAAGCAGAGTGCACTCAGAGCCAGCTGGAGTGGGAATGGAGGGACGGGTGCTGGCGAGTTAAAAAGACAGAGGCCGAGTTAGCAGAGGAGGAGAAGAGGAAGAAAGAGGAGAAGGAGCTGCAGGAGAAGAGAGAGCAGAGGAGGAAAGAAAGGAGAGAAAAGCAGCTGGAGAAAGAAGCCAGGGCGCAAAAAAACAAACAGGAATCCCAAAATGGAGAGCAAGAGGAAGGAGCCGACGGTTTAGAGAAAACAGACGACAGTAATGGACGAGACATGAAGGCAAGTGACAAGGGAGACAACTCCTCTGCTCAGCAAGGAGGCGACAACAGTCCTCCTCCATCACCTGGTCCTGAGGCTGAGAGCAGGTTTTTGAAACAGAAAAAGGAAAACGAAGAGGGAGAAGTGGAGGAGGTGGAGAACAGCCTGGAGAGAGAGGGAGATGATGAGGAAGAGGCTGAGCTTTCCAGATCTTCCTCAACAGTGAAAAAAAAAAAGTCAGACAAGAAGAAGAAAAAAGGAGGTTCGAAGAAAACTGAGGAAGCCTCGGATGTGGAGAAAAAGAAGGAGAAAGGGAAGAAAAGCAAGAAGAAAAAGAAAGCAAAGCAAGGTTAGATGGTGTGCTGCCTCTGTTTCACAGCCTCTGTCTCTTCTTCTCAAACTGAATTCATCTGAAGCTCTCACCTTAAAATGTGCTGCTCTGTACCAGTTTCAGAATTTGCGCCTTTGTATTCGTCTCCCGCACTTATTTCAATGCTGCGTATATCATCTTTTGTGCGATGAATGTGATGTTTGAATTTGAGTCTCCATTTGTTCTGTCCAGAGGGAGTTTTATCAGACAGCGAGGAGGACAAAGGCCCCGAGGCTGTGGCTCAGCAGAACACGACTTCTGCGTGGAGCAACAAACGCAAACAGTCCGCTGAGCAGGGAGGCTACAGCAGTGAAGCCTCCAGTGAACGGGGTGAGAGCGTGCACAGTTATACAACATATCATGAATATAAAGGTTAAAAACATACAAGACAATGTAAGACTGATAAAATAACAGGACAATAAAAACAGATTTTCACTTGAAATTCTTAAAAATGAGTACATGAAATGTGGCTTAATGGAGCTATGCCGAGTACTATTTTAGGTAGCTATAATTTAATAGCAATTGTAATTTTAAGTACCTACATATGTGCACAAAGCATTGTTTGTGTCACTGTCTGCACTTCAAACTTCTAATGATGTTGCCTCAAAATAAAATGACATTTATATCAGTTTGATAATTTTTTACATCTTACACTTATTGCATGTTTCTATAACATGTCTTTACAATAGTTTTTAAGTTTTTATTGAGCTCTCATGTCACTTTAAAGGAATGCTTCACCCCCCAAATGATCATTTGTATATTATTACTCACCTAATATTACCGCAAACTTTGAAGAAATCTTCACGCATGCCTCCACAGTGAATGAATTCTGCAAAACAGAGAAAATTCTTAATAAAATGGAAGTTAACGGGGTCCACTTTTAACAACAGCTTAACTACACCAAAACATTCACAAACTGTCACACAATCCCTGCAGTATAACCCCAGTCTCATTTATCCAGTCATATTTTCAGCAACTTCCCAAACATTTGCTTTTTTGTTTAAACTGTACTTTTGTAAAACACTTCTGCATAAACAGACAGTTGAGCCGTGCATCTTTGCTGTTTATGCAGAAGTGTTAACCTGAAGACAGAAGAATGATTGCCTTATTTGAATTCTTCGTTCATCGTGGAGCTGTGCGAGAAAAACAAAGCTTTGGTCACGAATTCAGTTTACCACCGGGTGAGTAACTGACATACAAATGAACTTTTGGGTGTGAAGCCTCACTATGTTCAACAGGTAAATCAAATCCCTAATTTATTTTCCCCAAAGCAACAGTTTGACAAATACCTTTATTCAAGTTCTTGCAGAAAATTAGATGAGAAGATTGATACCGATCTCTCGGAAATTGAGTGGTATTGATCAGCATATTTCCTGAAATATGGAACTACTCCTTACTCCGTACTACACTGTTCAACAATATACCGTAACTTACTCTCCATGTGCTTTTCCGAACACTTCATGGGACCAACATGATGAGTAAACTCAAACTAAAGATGCCAATTTTTGTGTGGCTTCCTAATCACAAACACCTCTTGAAATAAGAATTTAAAATAGTTTTTTTGTGGCACAATTTTAATCTGACTCTGTGGTGGACTGTGTGCTGCATTGATAATGAGTGTCTCTGCAGAGCACAGTATGTCTCCAGTAACACGCCTCTCGTCTCACATTACGTCCTCTGTGTCCCTCTCTGTCTCTGTCCCGAACGCAGCCAACAGCATCCAGAGAATAAAGAAAGATTCCTCCCTCAGTGAGCCTCAGCCTCCTCCGTACCAAGATGAGGGCTCTGTGGTGCGCGTGTCCTCTCGGTCCCGCTCGGAGCGAGGGGTCAGGAGGGGGTCGTCCCCACAGCGCTGCGACAGCCCCCGCTGCTCTAGTGAAGCCAGTGTGGAGCAGGATACTGAGAGCTACCTCAATAAAGGCTGCGAGGAGGACATTCCCAGTGACAGCACCGCTGTGCTGGGACCAGAGGTCAGAGCAGAGCGCCTGTATCTGTGTCTACAAGCAGCACGCAACAGTTCTTCTTATAGCATAAATATATTTTATGTTACACCTGCTCTGTACTTCACAATGAGATATATAGGCCCTCCTTGTTACCAATTAATTAAATATTTATATCAGACCACTACTGTAATCAGATACAGTGACTTGTTTACTGTAAAAATGTTACTCGGGTTACAGTTTCAGTTACAGTTCAGGTCAGGAGACAGAGGGGGCGGACGATTGTATTTGTTGAAAAGAAAAACACTTCTACCAGCATCGTTGCAGAACTGTTGCACTGATGTTCCTCTGGTCCCACAGAATATCGAAATATTCCATAAGTATAACTTCTGGGGATCATTATATTTGGGTTTTTTTTAATAATAATTGCATTTTCTATTAGTTAATATAGCATTGGTTACCATGAAAAAAAGTTTTATAATTTTGAAACTGACATACTTTAAAGATGTATTCATGTAATCCTTAACCATTTGACACCTGGATAGGCATCAGTTTTCTTGTGCTGCTTCAGACACCTTTAAAATGCATTTAAAGCTTTAAAACCAGAGAAAATAACTTGATTTCTTTCCATGAAAAACATGGAGAAACAGGCAATAAGCCAGTTAACAAGAAATGCAGGGCTAATTGCAATAGATTACTATAATGTGACAAAAAAAGACCCTGAAAACTATCTTTAGAAAAGTGGGGGTTGCTAGAAAATTATCAAATAAAAAGGGAAAAATGTCCGCAGTATATCATTATTATAATTATATTATTCCTGGAAAAATACTTTTTTGTTGTTGTTATTTTTACAGAAATGTTTTCAGGTCATTTTTTTTCATTTATTTTCTTTCTATTTTTCTTCTTATTTTTAGGTAACTTTTTTTCTTTTTTACGAATTTCCTGCCTATTTTTCATCCATTTCTGGTGCTCATTTCCTTCTTCCCATTTTTTTTTAAAGAAATCAGGCCAGTTTGCTCAGGTGTTAAAGGGTTAAAAATCTTATTATAAACTAAACTTTCTTCAGTTTTAATCTGGTTGTATTAAAGTAACTTAATTTTGTAATCTGATTATGTTATCCCGATAACATGTAATCTGTTACCTAACCCTGGACATGAGTCATTTAACTGACCTAATAGTATTCAGGAACAAGAGGAAATTGATGAAGGTTAATAATTTACTTCAGATTGTCTGATCTTTTATTCTCAGCTGTCCTCTGATTATTTCTTCTCTTCAGGACGGCTCCGGTCCTCAGCTCCCTACAGCCTACGAGCCAGAACCACTTGCCAAATACGGCACCCTGGACGTCGCCTTCGAGTACGACTCTGGTGAGCAGTGGTTGGCCGTCACAGTCACCGCGGCAACAGACATCCCTGCTCTCAAACAGACGGGCAACATCGCATGGCAGGTCCACCTGGTCCTGCTGCCCACCAAAAAGCAGCGGGCCAAGACCGGCGTGCAGAAGGGCCCGTGTCCTGTCTTCACGGAAACATTCAAGTTTTCCCGGGTGGAACAGGAGGCCCTGGGGGACTACGCTGTTCGTTTCCGCCTGTACAGCATCAGGCGGATGAAAAAGGAGAAGGTCCTGGGAGAGAAGGTGTTCTACCTGACTAAGCTCAACCTGCAGGGGAAGATCGCTCTGCCCGTCACCCTGGAGCCGGGCTCTGAACTCACAGTGAGAACACTCTGAATTCACAACCTGCACTGTGCATAGTTTTATCTGATGCACTGGGACATTAGTCTGACAGTCAACATATCAACTTTCCACCTGTTTCAATCAAATGCAAATTAATCTGGGGCTTCATTATCAATTAATGTTCTTATTTTCTCAATTAATCAATTTATTTTTAATCCATAAAATTATAAAACTGTGAAAAATATCCACTGGAACTTCCTATAGTCTAAAACCAACAGTCCATATCCAGTTAATATTAAATTTATTATAATGTCAAACACTGACAGAAATGTGGAAAAACCTAACATTTGAGATAAGATAAAAGAAAACAAGATCAAAGATAAGATAGATTTTGATTTATACTGACAGAAATTGACGTGCAAGCAGTTGCAATAAAGTTGGAAGAGTGCAGATACAAAGAGTGCAAAAAAACAAAAAGACTAAAATAACATAACTGCAGGTGTGAAATATATTTAAAAAATATTTTAAAAAAGCAAAGCTGAGGAGCTAAAACCAACAACTATTTGTCAAGTTTGCTTAAATATCAAGATAGCTGCAGGCTAATTTTCTGTGGATTAATTAATGGACTTCTTGTTTCAGTTTTAATGAGTCCTCTTGTTGTTTAAACACAGTTCAGTTCTTGTGTGAAGGAAGGCATTCCCATGCATTACTCACCGCAACATTTGAAGCCTTCACACAATATGTCAGTGATAGCGATCAATAGGTGAGGGACTCAAAAGACAGTAAAACCACTCTGAGCACAGAATCTCTGGTGTAGTGTGTCGGATTTAGTGACATCTAGTGGTGAGGCTACAGATTGCAATCGACTGAAACTTCTATGTGCCAAATGAGTAGAACGACAGTGGTTGACGCTAAAACTCAGAAGAGCCAATGTTTGGACTTCTGTAGAACTACAGATCTGACTCTGGAAGAGGATCCGCTCAGTATGCAGACACATACGACTTACTCTAATGTTACGAAAACACAACAATTCTTATTTTCAGTTTGTTACGTTCCCTGATCAAGCCCAGGAGATGAGGGGAGTAAAAATAAAACTAAACTGGTCAGAAAAAGAATGAAAGGAAACAAAGTATAAAATAGAGGGAAACTAAAATAATAATAAAGAAATTTATCAACAATAAAAACACAAAAGGTTTAAAACCAAAAACTTAAAGGCATACGAATGCTGCACTGATTTATAAACAAGTCCAGCGTTTAAATAAACCAAGAATACAACATGATTAAACACACTCACCCCAGGAGAGGTTATTGATTCTGAAACACCAACAGAGAGGCTTCACAACCCAACACACAGCCCCCAAGCTGCTGACTGTCGCCTCTCTAGTTCCTTAAACAGACTCGCCTCTGATGAACAGATTAAGCACAGGTGACCTCAACCACTCTCTGTATGGTGAGGAGGGGGCAGGGCGGCATCTGGAGAGACACACCAGAGAGAACAGAGCACAAACACAACCCTGTCGTATAACACAGGTTATGGAAACATTGTTATGAATGTTATATTCTGTGTCTTGCTCCTAAATCACACACTGGACCTTTAAGAACAGGAATCGTCATGCTAGTTACTCAGGAATGAAATGACAAGAACCTAAGAAATGTTAAAGTCTAAGCTTTCCTGCGGGCCGGCCCTCAGGCACGGCAGTGCTTTGAGTTTTCACAAAAGTACAAACAAAGCTGAGGCTGAAGGGAAAGTTTTACAGGTATTAAATATTATTATATTAAGTATTTGACGGGTGATCATGCTAAATGTAAAGTCAGCAGATAACCGTAGTTACTACAGTTCATCCTGAGGGGAACATGAATGTCTGTATCGAGGTTAAAGGCGGTTAATCCAGTTGTTTTTGAGACATTGTAGTCAAAGCCACAGATGTGAACCTCATGGTGACGCTAGAGGAAAAGTTAGAGGATCACTGAATTCATCAGGGCTCATCCTGTGGGGAACCTGAAATTCAGAACAAAATTTCATGACAGTCCATCTATAAGTTGTGCATAATTCCTCAAATAATTGCACCATAATAACTTCAATAAAACATGTAGGTGTTAGTTAGATAAACACCATTTTATAATCAATTTTCCTCTTTTCAATGAATCATTAGCTGCCGTCAATTGTAGCGACAAACGTTATCACGTTCATGATTACTCGTGTTCGCTGTGACCAGGAAGCCAGTTTCAAATTTTAATGACAGATGGAAATTACAACAATTGATTTGTAATTTAAACATAGCAGCGATACAGCTGATAGGATTTTTACTTAGCTGAAAAAATATTGAAAAAGGTGTTCATTATTGAAAAAAAAAAATTGAAAACCACTGTCCAAGATGAAATTCAAACAACCTTTGAATGACTGATATTTTGGTTATTACTCCAAACCAAAGCAGATACATACTGTAAAAAGACCATGATGCTTTCCTTCCTTCAGTAAGACCCTTTATGTTTCATGTGTGCAGGGTTGCGGCTCTGTGGTGAGCGTGTCTCGCAGTGCAGGAGCCCTGTCCTATCGCTCTACTGAAGACTCCTCCCTGCCTGAGATCCTCCTGGGTCTCATCTACAACTCTGCCACAGGACAGTTATCAGCTGAGGTCATCCAGGGCAGCCACTTTAAAACCACAGTGTCGGATAAACCCGTCAGTACGTACAAAAGCTTCCACGCTCAATGCTTTAATTCTTTGTGCCAACTTGGATTGAGCTGCTGAGTGACGCTGTAAATTTTCCTTTTGCTGAATTTCTCCCTCGTCACATCGCTTCCCCAAAGTGTGCTGATGATACACTGAGCAGTTGTTTTGGCAAAACAGATGGGCAAAAGTCTCGGCAGCATGTTACAAAAACAAACTGCACCATTACGTTTAAATGTTTCCTGGCAACAGCACCAGCTTTTTAATAAGCTAAGTGATTAAAGCCATAATGCTGAAACAATTGCGGTTTATCAGAGTTTCATGAAATCTGACCTTCTGGTGTGTTTTACAGTCTTTAAACTGTTTCCTCTCTGTCTTCTTTCCAACTTTGTGTGCCGTGGTGTGTGCCGCAGACGGTCTGTTCTGTTGTATTAAACACTTCGTAGGAGGGCAGCTTTATATCATGAGAGGTAAGTCAACGGGAAATTACTTATAATCTTCAGATAATTAGTGTTAGAAATATTTGAATAGTATATATTGTATTTTAAGGTTTTGGCCTAAAACACAATACATTTGGTTAAGTGGATGAACTTCTAAAATGTAAAACAAGTAGAGCATGTAATCCTAAACACATTTTTTTCTTACTTATGTAACATTTAATTAATGGGCTGATTTCAGAGCAATATGTTTTCTCATGTTTCTCTTTTGGTATTTAGCCACACATAAAGTTTTTTATGTTTCCTGTTTGCATTTAACTCTTAAAAGGAATCATTGACATTTGGGTAAAAATGCTTCTTTGCCTTTTTACAGATGTCTTTATTGTAAATATGAAGCTGCAGCCTGGTGACTCTTTGGTTATCTTAGCAGAAAGACAGGAATCAGCTAATTCTAGTCTGTCTCTGTCCAAAGGTTAAGGAAAAATCTGTACCACTACTTCTAAAGTTTAAATTTTTGGGGGTATTATGTACATGCATTTATTGGATACACTAGATTTATAAGATGCACATGTTCTAAATAATAAGGAGGATGTGTCCCCTGCGTTCCCCACAAAAAGTCTACACCTGTGGTTGACAGTGATGTCTGTGGATTATTAGAGTACGACACTTCTAAAACTATCTCCATGACTAGATACTAATAAGAGCAATTTAGAAAATATATACCCTTCATTTTTTTGTGTAGTGACATTTTTTTAAAAATTAAATGTATACATATAATAAATCTATTGATTTTTATATTATATTATGTTACATTGTTCTTTTTTTCCACACTCGTTCAAATATAAGCAAACATACAAAAAGTAAGAACTCAAGACCACAGAGGGGCATTAATGATTTCAATAAAAAAAGAAGAAAATAAAGAAAAAAGGGACAAAAAACATATGTAAATTAAGAAATTAGAATATATAGTGGTGGATTATTCCTTAACTCAAAAAGATGGTACATCAAGTATGATAGGTTATTTAAGTATTAAGTTATTACCTAATAAATGGAATCAATTTCCACCCAGTTAATGCACAGTGCTGGTCTCCAGTGACTGTCTGGTTCATTTTTACACTCTGACTTTGCTTTAAATTGTTCCTTGATTTGGACACAAGAAAAGAAATGTCTACTCATTGCAATACTCCTCTGCCACCACTTGATGGCGCTCCCTCATCACTCTCTCTCCCACACTTCCTTTCAGACACCTACGTGAAGCTGACTATGCTGGACTCCAAGGGAAAAGAGATGTCCAAGTGTAAGACGGCCGTGTGCCGCGGCCAGCCCAACCCCACCTACAAGGAGACGTTCCTGTTCCAGGTGGCGCTCTTCCAGCTGTCCGAGGTGTCCCTGGTGCTGTCGGTGTTCTGTCGCCGGAGCAGCATGAGGCCCAGGGAGAGGCTGGGCTGGGTCTCCCTGGGCCTCAACAGCACCGGCGAGGAGCAGCAGGCCCACTGGACAGAGATGAAGGAGGCGGAGGGGCAGCAGGTCTGCCACTGGCACACACTCACCGACACATAGGGGGAAGATTTATGAAGACTTTACAACATTCCCTGGAGAGTTTTTGGGGGGGAGCAGAAAGCACGTTGTGAGATGTGTGATATGTGTGTGCTGCATACAGGTGTGAGGGCGGTCTTCACTGCCAGAGACTGCACGAGCACCCTTTAATCTGCCACTTTTCTCTGAAGCAGACAGACTTTATTGCAGCTCCAGCCTCTTTTTTGACAGAAAAAAGGCGACGGCAGACTGAAAACTAATGACATTATAATTACTGAACTAACCCAGAACAGAAGGTTTCCCAGTTATGCTGCATACAGCAAAAAATCTGCATGTCCACTAACTGTTTACAGGACAATGTTTCAATTCTGTCTCTGAATCTGGGACCAAAGAGCTCGGTCCAGGACTGGCAGACTCCTCCCTGACTCTCTGGACTCCAGCTGCCACCAGCATACCAGACATTTTCTCTATCAGTCATTGACAAAAGAGAAGGCAATGAAAAGACTGTTACAAAGGGCCTACAACATGCTGCAACTATGCTTACAAGCTATGCTTTGTACAGTTTGTTTACATGCACGTGACATTATGCAAGATCCATTCACTGGTTTTATGATTTTAGATTATCAGTCAAACGGTTTACCAGATTTATGAGTGTCTCTCTCTCTATGCTACACTAAGACAGCTCTTTTTTGTATCGTGGTCTTGCATAACTCTGTACACTATGCATCTGACGCCACCTTAAAGGAGAGGAATGAAATTCTGTCTTGAGTCTCTTACAGAATTGGACACAGCTCTGCATGCCACTGGTATCAAAGAGCAGCTTCCTTCCCGGTGTAATACAGATTGAGCCTGTTTCACCATTCAGCCTTCTGACAACTCAGCCATGTTCATTCATGTAGAAACACGGTGCTTCCCGCTGAGGAGGAATATGCAAAAGCCTGCGCAGTCCAATAAACCTGGCTGTTTCTCTGAGGCAGTGCCGATGACAGCAGCGTTGGCTGTGAGGGGAGTTGGAGTGGCGAAATTAAATTACGGTTTAAAAAAAAAAAGGGATTTTTTTTCTGATTGGAAGTGAATGGAAGATGGATTATTAAATAAAGGCTAAAATAAATCAAAATATTGTCCGGAAGTGTGAGAAATGTGATTATATTACGCTTTTCTCATGTGGAACAAAGCCAATCTCAGCAGAAAAGAAAAGCTGTGAATCAGAAATCCACCAAAAAAGTCTACTGAAGACAGCCACACCTCATGTTTCAAATAAAAAACCTTCTCCTCTTTGCTGGCTGAGGTCGAGGGGTGTGGGATGTATTTTTCTTTCTCCGTGTCCAAGTGATGTCAGATCTGAACCCCTCCTCTGAGTCTGGGGTGCTGCAACAACACCTCACCCCCGCCAGTTCTCCTGCATGGACAAATTTCTACAAAGTCGAATTTATTCATTATGAGATGAATACAAACCAGATGTCTCTCATTCCTGCCAGATAAACAGTTGGCTTTTGATTGCAGAGAAGGGAATAAGAGCCACTGGAGTGCGCTCATCAAAAGTTCGGTTTGCAATTTGTTAAAAGAACAATTTGTGCAATACCAGCATTTACAACCAGTGAAAGGTTAGTTCAACATTTTGCGAAATACCCAGCCAGCAGGGAACATTCCCACAACAGCAGCTAACATTACCTACAAGTTGCAATGATGTTTTAAAGAAAACATTTAAATCTAATGTTCAAAGAACGTTTTAAAGATGTTTATCATGTCAAATAATGTACCTATGATGTTTAATACTGATGTAGATTCTGAGGATGTTTTGGGGATGTTGACATGTGACGGATCAGAGAATGTTCTTTTTATAAAACGTTCTCACAATGTTACATGAGAACAAAGAAAGAACATTATCAAAACAACACTCAGAATGTGTTATTGAGGCCTGAGATAACCAACCATTTTTAATGAAAATATAACGTGATGTGTTAAAAGAATGTTACCCTAACTTTGAGAACAACGTTTTGGGAACTAAAAGAAAAACTTGCATTGGTTACATTGTAACATTCTCAGAACGTTTTTAGAACCAATAATTGCTAACTGGGTACGCTCTTTGGCTGAGTGTTAAAAAACTGATACCACTCTGTCTGTGTGATAAATATGAAGCTAACAGTTAGCATACAGACAGCAGTCATTTAAAACAGGGAACAAACAGACAGCTTAGCTGGCTCCTTAAAAAAGGACCAACATCCACCTACCAGCATCTCCAAATCCCACCCAGTAACACTGGGCATCAGGTTTTTTGGGTTACACAGCAGTTATTATGCAGATTAAATTATTTGCCGTTGCACGAGGCATAAAGAGCTAATTATGTTCTAGACTACTTCCTGGTTGGGACCAATGACTATTTAAAGATGGAGGACTTGTCAGGTCCCCTAAAAATGAAGCCAAAATATCTTAATCAGCCCCTGGTGGCTGGCTGCAGTGTGGTCCATAAACACAGCTCCCTCCATGGTAGTGGATGGGACATTGGCCAAACTAAAGGGGGAATCCATGTAAATACAGTTTTCTGTCACTTTAAAGAGTTCTTGTCATGCTGATGTTTGTTCAAGTGTTTGTTTTTCTGATAGTTTTGGTTTTAATGAGTTATTTGATGATATAAATGCATGTGCTCGGCTGCATACAAATTTGCATTTTCTACAATAGCAAAGGAACGGCCAGCCCTAATCTTCCTCTGATTGGCCTACCATGACACACTCCTCTTGCCTAAATGTAACCAACTCAGCCAACAAAAGCAACGAGTCCCAGCCACTCATAGGGAGAGTACGGCAAGTCATGCCTTCGCTACCCTAGGATTTATAAATTTGCTTGTTTTCAGGCCCCCAGAAAAACTGCTCAGCTTAGCAGCAAATTTTTCCCAGTGGCCACTCACAGTATTGCAGCAAAATAAAATCCCCTTCATAACAAAAGACATAGACCACTGTTATAAAGACACTTCTGTTTAACTGTTGACAGGACACCTTGAAATGCAAACAAGGTCAATTGTGACTCTTTCTACTCAGAACTTATCCATGGTGGTTTTATTTTTGTAACATTTTCTGGGGCCAAGAAAAGAGTTTTAAAAATCAGTGACTTTATCACAATGTAATGTCTATGAGGCAGACGGGCACTCGCAGGCGGAGCACGCTGGAGGAACACAACTGCGCATGTTCAGTGGGCCGTATACTGAAGAGGTAAACCCACAATAGACAAACTTTTCTGGTGTATGTGCCAGGTGACCAACTCCACTGGAATGAATAGGTGCCTTCTTTGGTCTGCTTTCTAAGTAGTATTAAAGTCTATGCATATTTTGGCTTCATTTTAAATAGTGGAAAAAAGCGCAGACACCTCCTTCATTTTTATACGCAGTCATCGGTCAGAGCAATGAACCTCCTAGAGTCTACACTGGGTTACTGGAAACCAGTATCATCCAGGAAATAGTCCAGCCCATAACCAACACCATAAAATGACTAACTGAATTTTACACACATTATTTAAGGTTATTTATGGATTAAACAAAAATATAATGTAGTAATTGATAAGGTGCTGCTCAATTGTGGTGAAAATCCTAATCATGATTATTTTGGTCAGTATGATCATGATGACTTAAAACAATTACTCATGGTACATTTATTTAACTTTTTTTTTTTAGATAATTCTTTGGCTTTTTTTTTCTAAAACAACGATCTCCCATTAATTAAATTGGATTTTTTTACACTTTTTTTGCAAATATTGTAAAAACCGCTACGTGAAAAATCAAAGCACACCATTCCCGATCATCCTGCACATATTTTTTTCTGTATGTGGAAACAACACTGTGAGATGAGTTTCACGGTGAAATGTATACAGAAGATTAAGTATGAGGAACAGCATGTAGTACTATAAAAAAAATTCCAATCACCCAGCCCTGCCAAGTTATTGCACACTTACATGCCATTGGCATCAATATTTTCATCTAGCAGGTCAACTCGGAAAAAAAAAAAAAAAAAAAAAGACACAAAAGGTCAAACTGTATTTTTTAAGTAAAGCTTGTAAAGTCAGAGTCAAAGTGCAGCAATGTGTTTTTACAAATGGAGAAAATTACGAGGCTGTAAGTCCGATAATGTTTTAACAATGTTGAGAGTTTTTATTTCCATTAATCTGGCCTTCAATGGTATGTTTGACGCTGTCATCAGTCATCAGTCTGGCACAGCGCGAGCAGCGTTGCAGGTGGCTGGAGCCTCGCCCACAGCCGTGGATCAGACCCAGGAGCACATAGTTTCAAAACTCCTCTAACACCTAGCAGAGTGACTGCGGCCTTCCAGGGACGCTTATCCTGCTCTGAGCCAAGGAAAAACAGCTGTGCCACAGATCCTTGAGGGAGGGAGGGAAACCTGGGAGTGAAGGAGTGGGAGGTTTTGACTTCCAAAATACCAGCTGACCCTATGTATGCCTCGGGACAGGTTTAGTCAGCCAGGTAATTAGGAAGCTCCTGCAGCTCCAATAAAAGTGTTCAGGTGTGACGAGGTGAGGAGACAGGCTGGTTTTTGAAGTCTGGTGCAGCAGGAGTGCAAATTCTGATTTGTTGTAGCTGTGTTGCCATTTTAGGGCCAGTGTGATGTAGAATCTGGCTCTTCCTGTTCAGCTAAACATGCCCGATCAAATATTTTTATATTTCACTGGAGGGGCCAGAGCAGCAGCAGCAGCAGCCTGGAGCGGGCTGAGATCTGGCTTCAAAGACACTTTACTGCTCGTCCACTGACTTTTGCAGAAGCTCAGTTTATGACAGACTGTTACGGGTCGACCTTCCTAAGCACCGGGTCATCTTGACGTCTATAAAACACATTTGCCTGCCGGAGTGCTGCTCTCAGGTCAGTTAAGTCCCCCCTCAAGCATTCAGTGGCACAAGCTAGTTTTCCTTGGCATGAAATAAGCTGACGGGACCTCTTTGAGATACGGAGTAATAAACTAGTGTCTTGTCATTTTATTGAATGTGTCGTTATCAGTTTAAAAAATCTTTTTTTTAATAATATATTCAATAAATATACAGGAACCATTGACTTACGAGAGATTTTTGTTTCATAAAAGCAGAGTTAGAACCTTATTTGGGGGGAAAAAGTCCTAAATTTATCTCAATATGGTTTTTTAAAGGGATGTTTTTAGGTTGATCTTTTGTTCAGATTACAGGAATGAAGTCAAATAAATGACTTTGGATTTATAATACATGATGGGAAGGATTCTAAATAACTAAAGTACCATGCAGAGTGGATATGGGTGTACCAGACTGCATCCCTTTAGCAACCATTCACACTGTGCACCCTGCAAATTAAGCTGTAAAGCAGCAGACATCGTACCTATTTGGCAAAGAAAACATTCATCAAGCAACGGTAAAAAAACAAACAAAAACAAAGTGGAACCAATATGGCGACACTATAAAGTGACTCTTCTGTCTGAGCTAAGAACGTTTTATACAGGATGGTGACATGAACATGACGCGACATATCTGATACTTCTGTCTCAAAGCTGGCAATATATATATATATATATATATATATATATATATATATATATATATATATATATATATAAAGATATATATATATATAAAGAGAATAGTTCAAGATGTTGGCAAACATTATTTTCTCTCTGGTGGAGAGTTAGATGAGAATATCTTTTAAATATAAGGCTGACCATTACAGCCTGCGGATAGTTAGCTCAGCACAAAGACTGAAAGGAGGGAAACAGTTTGTCATTTTTACAGCTCTTACGGATTTAACGAACGAGATGTGAAAGGGAAACTTTAACGTAAACATATTTTTCCACCTGGACCCTATTTTCCCATATTTTTTTGTCTCAGTGGCTAATGCAGACAACGACTTCAGAAATTTGACTGCTGCACATCCACGAAAAGTGTTTATTTTTAGTCAATGACAGGCTCAGACCGTTATTATGAGTGTATGAAAATTTCACAGAAAAGATTCTACAGAGAAATGAAACATTTTCTTTACCTTTCACTGGTCTGTTTGTTATTGTGACCAAGTCTCGTTAGAGGAGAAGAGTCTTTCTGAAATCCCGCGAGAGGCGACTCGTGCAGGAAAAACAACAGTGGAAATGTTAATGCGAGCTGCAGAGAGGAGTGCCGGGAAGAGTTTGGCAGCTTAGCGTTATCTGTAACATTGTCAGTAAATATTAAGGTGATTCCGACATTGTGGGAAAAGTCCGCAAGATTTTCAGAAGGAGACTTCTCCTTGAGTGAGGTCACAACAACAAGACCGGCGAAAAAGGTTAAAAAAAAATGTTTTCATATGTTTTCATACACTTATAATAACAATATCAGCCTGTCAGTTGCCAAAACAAGCGCTTTTATTGGTTGTAGATTGACGGTGCGTGATTGCCTGGTTTATATTGCAGCCTGTTTTGCCTCTGTGGCTGCAGCGCTCTCTCCCAATACTGGAACATTTTTCATGAATTGTTCCCTCCAACAGGCACTTAGACACAAAAACAATGAACAATAGAGCACAGGCTCAAAAATACCAGTTTCCCTCTAAGTATTGAGCTTCAAAGGTGCTGATTTTGGTACCTTTAGACAGAGCCAGGCTAGCTGTTTCTCCTTGTTTCCTGTCATTTTGCTAGGAAGGTATATGTCTTCTCATCTAACTCTGCCTGAAAGCAAATACATGTATTTCCTAAAATGTCAAGCTATTCCCATTATACACTTTTTAAAACCATAATCCTAATATTACATTTAACTTTCTTTATAATTACAACCTCAATTAGACATCCAACCTATTTCTTTTGTTGATTTTGGCAGCTGTGATTCTTGACCTTGTTGCACTTCAGTGAGGGACATTGTAACCGTTGATTCGTTAATATTATTACATTTAAACATGACTACTTCAACCTCGGACCAATTGTACAAACATTAGTAAACACCCTATAGCATAAAAAACAGGCCATTTGAAACACTCATCAAAGATCCTGTAAGCATAACAAAATGACAAAGTGGTGGCTGGTTTTCATGACAGATTTGAGGCATTATGGTGACCGCTGCAGTGAATTCCTTCTCAAACACGTAGCACTACTAAACATGATTGGGCCAACCTGCTTTAACTCTTCAGTCAAGGTCCTGTCTGGTTTTCAGACTAACGAGTCTGTGTCTGATCTCCCACAGGCAGAGGTTCTGGAAAATGTTCGTTTGACAGAGATTTACACATTTAAACGACATTATTTAAAAAAAAAAAAAAAAAAAGACTGTTCAATAAAATACTTCTGACCATCAGTGCTTCTCTCACATACATGTACAAGAAGTACAGTACAGTTTGAAACTGTAAAATGAAAAGAAAAAAAAAAAAAAGGAGTGGCAGCCGTGTGCCGTCGCCAGTTTTGCTCTCCCAGCTGAAACTGTCAACAAGCAGCCGGGACGAGCGCGGCCTGACATCAGTCTGTCAGTGATTCGGTAACTGATAGCTCCATTGTCAGGTAGAGTTAATCGTGGGGGAAGTTTCTGTACACTGTGTACAACCATCCTCTTTCCTCAGCAGGCGGTTAAGAGGTGCAAATGACATCTGTAGTGGTTGATGATTGAGCATGATTGAAGAACATGAAGAAGGAGGAGTGACATCCACTGAAAAGGCTTATTTTGTTGGCAGTGGTGCCTTTCAGCTTCCACTCTTCAAATTTTCAGCAGAGTTGTGGATTAGACTACCGAGCCAACAGCTTTTAAGGTTAACTCATCTCTCCTCCCGGGCAAAATCCTAACCCAAAACTTTTCCTCTGTGCATTTATCTGGCAGTCCGTCCATCCGTCTTCATCACTGCTCGCAGTGGGAGCTGCTGCTCTTTTAAACACATCCAGTCCTTCTGTCCTCGTTGCTTCTGGCTCTTTGCTGGGCCGCTCAGCCCGATGCTAGATGAACTTGAAGCACTTGGTCTTGTCGTGGGGCAGACGAGTCTTAAAAAGCACAGAGTCCACGCGGAACTGCGTGTACAGCAGTGGCATGTAGCCGTACACCTTGACGAAGAAGTTGATGCACTTGTGGCGTTCGTGGAAATGCGAGTCGTCGTGTGACAGGGCCTGAGGGCAGCCGGGACAGCGGAAAGTCCAACGTGATGTTACCTAAGACAGAGAGACGGTCAGTCAGTCTGTCATTTGTGCCTGAGGTATTTAACAGCACAATCATGCTGCAGGATGAAAAAATGGTTTTCAGAATGGACCATTCTCTAAACTAGGGGTCAACAGATTATCGGCCAATATTTGGCATTTTGCAGATTATCTGTACCTGCATTTTATTCTAATGATCAGCCAATAAAATGAATTAATAAAAAAGTGTACATATTACACTCAACCAACACCAGGGAAGGCAGTCTGCAATACATGCAAAGACAGTGTCGCCATAGGAGGAACTTTTACTTAATAAAACCTCAGGGAGCTATTTTTCGTCATTTATTTTTTTCATTTAGATTTTCACTGAAGTTTGTAAATAAAGTTGCAGGGAACTTGCTGTATATGATGTTGAAAGTTTCCGTTTTGATTAAACATTTGCTGAAGACATTTTCAAGTATTTTCATTTTCATTGTAAATGCATATCGGTTCCAAATATTGCTTATCGGTCTCATTGATTACTAATAATCGGTATCAGCCCTGATAAAACAATACTGGTCAACCCCCGCTCTAAACCACAGCAATGTCCAATCATGTCTTAACAACGAGGCATCTGGTCTTTGGACTCCACGTCTTTAATTTAGCCTCTCCAAAACCAAAAACACAAAATCAAAAGCTAAGAAAGAAATTACATAATATAATAATTAGAATTAAATATGCAGTAATTGTGAGCATGTCTAGCCATCCTGTGTTTTAGCTACAGTAGAAACCGAATCTACTTCCAAGACAACAAAGCATTTGATTAGCTAACTACTCTAGTTTTTGGGGTTTAGAGGATAGCTTTTTTCATATTTGTGCACGCCCACTGCGTGGTATTTCCTCACTGAATGAAAGCCCATCCATTTTTTGCAAACGTTATCAGCTCTTCATTGGATTTGGGGAAGTTTAGACTTGAGCTATCCTCAAAAAACTTGTCATATCATGTTTGCTAAACAGCCCGGTTATTCCTCATCTTAAAAGCTTTTTCTCTTACATCTTTAAAAGTGAGAATACTGTTTGAAATATGAATAATTATAGAAGCCAAGTGGTCAAAGGTTGTTTTTCTAAATGTATTTACAAGATGTGTTTTTAAACTACTGTAGCCTAGAAAGTTAAGAAAAACAGCCTGCTAAAATTACAATTAACGGCGATGAAAACTAAACTGACTGCAGACACAAAAACAGCAACGCTGACCCTGAACCACCAGCCACTGACGTCACCATAGCTACAGCTGAAACAACTCAGCCAATGAGGTAAGCTCGTTAGTAGTGATGTTAATGTTACTAGTTAGATAATGTTACACTGTTTTATGTGAACTAACAAGTCAGCACTTTACAGTGCATTTACAGTGTGTGAGCTGCTTTAATGTTAACTTCATGTCAAAACCCTGCTGCAGCTCAAATCATATCACTGTTATCCATCTCACGGACTCTTGCTGGCTTGCTGGTGGGCACAATCTTGTTTTTTTTTTTTTTTTTAAAGTATTGCCATCACTCTTGAATAGCCACCAAATCTGCATTATATTCCATACACGTATGAAATGAAATGTGACATCTTACAGATAGGACTAACTTTTCATTGTAATACAAGAATAATGCTGTTTCTTTATTTCCATGTCTTCTAAACAGATTATCGACTGATAAGGATGCTAACTTTTTTTTTGTCTTTTAGCGGGACATCACACTTATGGCCACTAAGTGTCAGCATCAGCCTGACAAACTAATAATCAGCTAAAATTTGCATTTTAAACCAACACAGGGAGCTAGCATTAGCTTTATAAGCTTGCCAGGAACAGATAATAAAATCTGGTATTGACACTTGTCATTTCAGGTGATAAATCAGACAGTGTTATCATGTATTTGTAAACTGCAAATGTGTCCAGCAAAAGAGGACAGGGCTTAGCGAATGGTCAATAAAGAAAAGAACTAAATACTACAAAAATGTTGAAGAAAATGAAAGATATCCCTTAAATTGACAAGTGATGCAAAACCTGTGAACAATTTTGTGTTTTATCTGTCTTATTTGGGCTAAAAGAGAGCCCCTCACCCTTTAGGACTCCAAATTCAAACTTGCCCTAAATTCATTATTCACAAGGCTTATTCCTAGCAGTGAATTGCTGTCATGCAACACACTCCATCAAAGCCGTCCTTAATTCCCCTCTGAAACACCCCTGAATATTAACACGCCACTAAATCAAAAAGAACTTAAACTGGGGGCTGCAATAACATTTCTGCTCCAACTGCTTCCATGCCTTGATTGCTATAATTATTTGTCTAGCCATAAATATGCACCCCTGTAATAAATGTCCTTCCGATAAAAATCCAGTGAAAAAAAAAAAAATCAGGCGTAACGCACCAATTCGATCTTGTGTTTTTGATTTATCATTTGTGAGGAGTATTGGATATGTCAGTTTGAGTAATGGCAAGGCTAAGTGGGCAAAAATATAAATACACGGGGCCTGAGGGAGACACAAAGCTTGCGAATGCTGAGCTGAGCACGGCCGGACTGCATGCACTGTCACCGACCTTGATGGGTGGTTTGCGGGTGATGTGGGAGACCAGGAAGTTCATGGCGATGTCCTCGCAGTTTATGTATTCGTCCACCATGTCCCTGATGGCTTGGGGCATCACGTAGGAGTACAGGTAGGCGTAGTACTACAAAAATCAAACACACAGGGGAACACATGGCCACATGTTAGGGCTGCGCAATTAATCCAATAGCAGTCACTATCCTGAGTTTGGCTTCCCACCATTAAGTGAACATGATCGACTGGGATATTGACGTTTAAAATGTGTGCTCTGCTCATAGAAAAGTGTGCTGCATATTGCTTCCTAAACTAACAGCAGCCTCTACTTTAGAAGGGCTGTCATGGTGCTGCGCCGCGAAGCGACACAACTGACTTAACAAGCCACCTTAAAAAAACACCACAATCTGCAGTACGATGAACGCACGAAGGCTGGGAAGAACAGCAGCGCTAATGTTACCGTTCCCCGTCCTCGTCCAGCGTCAACTCAGACGTCCAAAATAACAGCAAAATATATAAATACACGGCGGTGGACACTTGTCCATAGAAAATGCAGTGAATTCAGGTGAAGACGAGACTTATTTTAAGGCTCAATTTCATGCAAAGGTTTGTTAATTATCAGGGATGTAGCACAATGTGAAAGTTAAAGCAGTACTGTTAATTTAATTTTGGGCAAAAAAATATTTGGTACAATTTTATTTTATTTAATTTATTTCTTGTTTTTTTTTGGGGGGGGGGGTCCCTTTGATTATGGACCAATCTCATTTTAATGTAAATACCTGTAAATAAGCAGGAATGTAGCATGGCATTAAAGTGAAAAGCTGTGCTCTATTTATTTAAGCGTCAAAGTTCAATAAAAATATTGATTATAATATGATGAATAATCATGATAAAAAATCGTGATGGGGGGGGGGGGCTGACCTTGTGGAAGAAAGCGGCTCCTGTCAGGACCATGGAGAGCTCACAGGAGTAGTTGGAGTTGTAGAGCCGGGACTGATGGTTGACGTCCCACGCATGATACCTCCCGGGGAAGCCCACGATGCGATCTCTGGCCTCACGCCACACTCTGTGAGACAAACAGTCAGCAGAATCCCTTATTTTCCATCAATAAATTATGACTTGACTGGGCAGAATTATTAAATGTTTAATAGATGACTTTTATTGCTATTTGTCACTTTTTTAAAGTCATTAGTTTCCAGGTGTCTGTCTGTGCATATGCCGCCCTTTACCATCCATCTGTTTCATTTAGTCAGCAATCTGACAACTTTTCGCCTCTTGGGAGCAATTAAGTATCCATTCTGTCTTCTATTAGTATTAGACAGTTTTTTTTTCAAGATATTTTAAAACCAACATGTCACTCTTGGCTCATACTTACACAAGCTGTAGCCCAGTCACTGTGAGAAAAGTCTTGGTTAAAGAAAACCAACTGTGTTTCAGTTTATCAGATTAGATACTTGGAATTCCTTCTGCAGACACAAAGGATGCAAGAAATCTCAAAAAGCAATCTAATGTCTCAAACGAGCTCATGAGAGACCACTTAAATGCCGAACACAGTCAGCTGCTGCGCAATGTTTCCTCTTTGGCAAGAATGAAAGTGAAGAAACATTCCTGAGTAATTCTCGAGTTTGAGATAATTCATGACAAATGACCCCCACACACACACACACACACACACACACACACACACACACACACACACACACACACACACACACACATACACACGCACACCCACACACACACACCCACACACACACACACACACACACACACACACACACACACACACACACACACACACACACTGTTCTTGCCTGCCTGGACAAGCTGATACAGCCCCAAGTTGTAGACGAGTCTGGGAGAGAAAAGGGGTGGTGCATAAAAATAACTGAACCTGCTCTTTTAATTGGTTTAAACATGGCCTTCACTTTCAGCTTATCTAAGAGCAGCATTAGCAAATGAATCATAACTACAAGGCACCGGCAGCATGTTTCCCTTTTATTTTCTCTGATTCAAGTGGTGGTTTCAGTTTCTCTAATTCAGTGTTTTCAGGAACAAGATGCTTCTGCTCTTTTTTTTTTTTGGACATTTTCACCTCTCACTGGGGATGAAGCTTTCCTTCTCTTTTACTGCATTTTTTTCAACTTACCTCAAAGCACTTCTCCTGAAAGAAGGAACACTTATATCTATGGTTGCAGCCTATTATTTCTTAAACTTTTCATTGAACTTTCTAGCTAATGCAGTGTTTCTTCTTTAGCCTACTACTTAAACAAATAAGTATCTTGTGTTTTATTTCTTCCACCCAGGAGACTTTCTTTCCAGTTTGGTTTGTTTGTGTCTGTTTTCCAGCAAGATTTTTAAAAAAAACCCTGATTGTAATGAAACTTGGTGGAAGGGTGAGCATGGGCCAAGGAAGAACTCATTACATTTTGGAGTGGATCCACTGTAGTGGCATGACGGTGTACACAGATACATGGATATTTGTCATTTTCGTTAACATTGTAAGATAGAGCATTTGGCCTTAGTGTAATAAATGCCATACATTTTAAAACCCAGTGAATGGTAGTAAGTTCAACAATGGCATAACATAGCCCTTGATACAAAATACGATGACACCATGTCACAATCCACATTCACAGATACCAGTAATCCTCTGTGGTGTAGGGTTGGGCCAGTGCAGAAATGTTCAAACCGGTCTAATATAGAGCCAAACATCAGACTGAACTGCTACACTTAATTTTACCAGTAGATGCTGCACAGTCACACACTGAGCAGCCGCTCCCGAGTGGAAAATAATGTCACTGTGTGCAAACAGCAAACCAGTAGCTGATCATCACCACCAATTGTCGCATTACATTACATTGGAGCTGTCTGTCCACACTAAATTCATTAAAGGCGTAGAGACGTAAACACTAAAAAAAAATTACATAAAATATAGCCAAAAGCAAGTAGTTGTTAATAGCGATGGCCATTTACCGGAAGATCTGTTTTCATTTTGACAGTAAAGCAAATGACTCTCTTCATCAGTGTAGAAAAATTAGGCGCTGCGAAATGGCAAATAAAATGACAGAGCTCTCTCCGGAGCCCAAAGTGCCCAAAGTGACAGTTAATTCTGTCTATAGGTTGTTACTCTTGTTAATATGAATCCCCTGAGCTTCATACATTCAGTCACCGGCACTGACCTGAACCCGAACATGATCTCATCGTGGCGGAGATGAGCATCATCGTCAATCGACAGGATGGCTTCAGTTTCCACGGCGTCCCACGGAAGGAAGCGGTTGTTGAGGCTGTTCTTCTCTGTGCGAACAACCTGCAGGTTTAAGACAATGTTTGTGGGACATTTTTTGAGTAGTGATACTTGTAAGAAATGTGACTACATACAGCAGGTCTAGGTAGTATAAAGTTGAGTACATTTTGAGTGAAGCTACACACAGCATTTTGTAATTCTACCTGACCTATGTACAGGGTTCCCATACAAAACTACTTCCATTATTTTTTAAGGAACCATAACACATTTTTGGCCAGCGTTTTCAAACATATGAGATTCATACATGGAGGGAGTGAACACAGAAGCTTGTTTAATGTTAAGTAGCACCAACGGCTCGACTAGCACTGACGAATACAGAATCTAATTCCTTAGTTACTCTTTCACAGCTTACCACTTGTTCCTGTCACAAACTAATGGTGTGAATATGAACCACATGAATATTTTATTTTTCGGGCTTAATTCAAAAGCACAAATTTTATTATTCATGGATGTCACACTTCTTCACATCTAAAGCTGCTGGTAATTTGTATGAACTCCTGCAGAGTTTCAAAGATGCGCTCATCCAAACAGCTTAATGCAATGTTCTTCAGCAAACTTTGCACCACCTCTGACACGTCGCAAATGATACAGGCTACTGCTTTGCACTTCAGAGACGGGATGAGACAGAGATATATTCCTCACAAAAGAAACCGACACCATTTGGATGATTACATGTGCATTTGCTGAATTAGAGAATTTTGTTGAATTAGGGAATTTTTTTTGAAGGAGCACTCACCACAATCGGCAAGCCGATGTCTGGCCACAGCAGGTCGTCTGAGGGAGGCTTGGGTGAGTTCCACACCACCACTACCTTGTTGAGGTATGGCAGTCCATTCAGCCTCTCCAGAGAGTTCATCAGCACCTCCTCCCTCTCATAAGTCAGCATGACCACAGTGAACTGTTCTCTGGGTACGTTCCCTCCAAGAGCTGCCTGAAACTCCTTCCCTGAGCCTCCCGTACCTCCACCAATCGGCCTGAAGCCGGTACCTGAGCCGAGGAATTTGGCCTCGGAGGGCAGCACGGGATCCAGAGGAGTGTGTGGGAACAGATGGAAAGGCCCTGGGGCCCGGTTCCATGCTCTGTAGGTGTCCGCAGCTGTGTATGTGAAGTTGCGGAGAAAGCGTGGAGAGGCGTAGGGGGGCTCCGTCTCCACAGGACCCAAATCCAGATCCCCGTTGTCAGCCAGGTTGGCATCAGTTCCTGCCAGCTTCCCTGCTTTGTGGGGAATCTCGTGTGCAGGTTCTTCTTTGATGGGTGCGGCAGGAACCTGGATGCTGGTTCTGATGCTGGCGAGGAGGGTGTTCAGAACATTCTCTGAGGTGGAGAAGTAAGTCTCCCACAGGAAGCGGCCCTGCCGCCTCATCGCCAACATGTCATTGTCTGATAGGCTGCGCAGCAGGAAGTGTAACTCTGTGACACGAGGTTTGGGGACTATAATGGCAGCTTCACTCCAACGAATGAACTGGTGGTATGGTAGTCTGGAGTGGTCGCCCAACACGACTGGAATGGTCCCTACCTCTAGAGCCTCAAAGAGCCTCATCCCACAGCCTGCCGAGGCCACCAGCTGTCCGTCCCCTGGAGCAATCACCAAGCTAAACGTTGAAGCCTTGAGCACCTCCAGCCTGTCCTCCCTCTCCCCACAGAGAGCCCACTCAGTCGGCAAACTCGGCCGTGGGTTCTTACAGGTGAACTCCACCAGCACCTGGTCCAAGTGGCTGTCCTGCACCGCTTTTAAGGTGCCGATGATGCGATCATCGTAGTCGGCAGGTGGGTCTCCTTCCATCTCCTCCTCGAAAGACTGAGGTGGCGCCTCCTGTAGGCTGCTCCTCAGTGACTCCACCCTCTCCCCCTGGAAGGTGAAGAGGTATTTCCTCTTTACAGGAACTTGAGGGGGCACTTCCAAAAAGTTTGGCTCTGAGAGGGCGTGGACCAGCGGCGACACGACCAAGTCAAAGCCCTCACGGTACTGCTGCTCCAGGAAGGTGGACTGAGCGACTGCTGCCCGTCCCGTGCTCACATTATACAGGAAGTTCTGTGTCATGGACTTTCTAGAGAGATGCACCAGTACATGATTGTGTCCATCAGATCTCCAGTAAGGGAGAGCTTTCAGCTGCTTCTCCAGCTCTGCAGGAGGTGGCAGCGGAGAGGAGGACTCCTGTAGCTCCCCTACTAGCACCAAATACAGACAGGCGATGCCGGGGTTATCCGTTATATAAATATTGCTCTTGACTGAAGCTGCAAAAGCCTGCTTCACCAACGGGTCGATATAGTCCGCCCATGGATATGAGCTTGTGTCGTACACATACACAGGAAACCCAGACGTAAGAGGGCAGCGCGCATAGTCGAAGCAGGAGCGTAGGCGGCAAGAGCGTGCAGACTTGGGTGGTGGCAGTCCTGGGTCCTCCTTGTCTGGCAGCAGCCTGACCGGCAGTGAAAGTTTGGGCTGGTTCTGGGCCATCAGTTCTTTATAGGAATGCTCTGTCTGGCTGATAACATTCTTGAGCTGCAGCAGATCCTGCTTGGCGCTGTCAATGCTGCGCTTGCAGGCCTCTATGCGCAGGTTGAGTCGGGCGATCTCCCCGTTGAGCTCCTGCCTCTTGGCCTCCAGCTGCAGCAGCTCCTCGCTGACCGACTCACGGATTCTGCACAGATCCTGCACATGTTTGGCCTCGCACAGCTCGCCGCCGGGACGTGGCCCAAAGATGCGCTTATCGGGACCCCCGGCTTCATCGATGGTAGTGAGGTAGTAGTGGGCAATGAGTGGGAAGAAGACCAGGATGAAGAAGAGCATGAAACTGAGCCAGGTGAGACGCACACGCCGTAACACCCATGGCTGGCCTCCGGCACCCACCCCACCACCGTTACGCTGCATTGTTGACTCTCTCAGTCTGCTCCCCGCCCCGCCAAGGAACTGTTGCTATGGGGATCAGCAGCAGCCATGATATGACCTTGTCAGCAAGGCAGCAGGATGGATACTAAATCATGAAAGCTGGGCTGTAGCTCTGTCCTTCTGCAAATGTCATCTGAAGCTGTTTCCCTCCTCTTAAAGAGTCCTGTGGATATTGGCTCGAGGTTCAGCCTCACCTGTATTCTAATATGTACTCTGATGTGTTAGAGCCCAAACAAACTAATGCCATCTCTATTGTGAGGTTGAGCTTTTCTTCCAAATCTATGTCAGAAAACAGTCCCACATGCGGAGAGGGGTTCCCCTCGATGGGTGATGCAGGGAGATCATGGCTGCTCACTGGTCAGTGAGAGAGCAGATTGGTGTTGTGCTCATTTTCTGGCCCCTTGTCAGGAGTTCCTCGAGAGACGGAGCTTCTGAAATCTTCTCTTTCTTGTCAAAACAGGAACCTGGCAGAAAATAACAGGAAAAAAACAATGAGTGACAATGATGAGAGAATTATCAGTAGCAAGATCAAAGTGACTACTACTGCATTTAATAGAGCATTTGAGATGGCACCCACAAACACAGTCTTAGGCTTAGTGCGCACACTGGTGTTTTGTAAAAGGGGGTTTCCCATACTCCTTTCTCATAAAGACAAAACCCAAAAAGATCTGGGTCTACACATGCGGTTACAAAAAATAAAAACACAACTGAAGCGCTTTCAATAGCATGCCAAAACGTAAGCATGAAGAGAGGAAGATGGTGGCCGATCAGCAGCCTGAAAAAAAGCCATTACTGGAGGGCTACCTGGAGCAGTGACCTCCATAACACATTTTGATCCCTCCTGTTCCTCAAGTATTTGGAAGGTTAGCTATACTTTTTATTTTTTTAGATTTTATGCTTTTGTGTCTCGCCTCAATGAGAGCAGTGGAGATAGTAAAAGCACTGAATTAACGTCTGTGTAAAAGAGACAGACAGCAGGACGGGATCATGGACAGATCAGGTGTGATGTTTTGACAACGTGTTATGTGTGCTACCAATTTAGAACGATTTAAAAAGGTGCTAGCAGCTGTTTAAAGATCATGTCCATAAATTGGGAAAACAATGAGGTTTGGGAGCTTATCCTCCAAGCAGAGAGTGAGATCAGCTGCCATATAGCAGTGATGGTAAATAATTCTTATTGTCATATTATGCCATTGTTATTTAGAAAAAACAACCCTGCTGATGTGTACGTTGTATGTTAGCGATGCACAATATTGGATCTTTGGCGATATCTGATATGCCAATAATCTCAAAGTAATTGTGGCCGATTGCAGTTGCTGATACCAATATATGCACACATGTTTTTCCACCTAATTGCAGAGAACATGAAGTCTTCCTGCAGCTGAATGAACATATTATGCCTCATATTATACTCTTATTGTGTTGGCCCACTAGTGGCACTGGGTAAACAGTACAGTATAATGCTTTTCAAAATGTACACAACCACTGGGCAAAGCAAGAAAGCTACATTAATCTATGTTACATGTAAATGATACCATATGTATTCCTTAAGTAACAACTTTTTAACAAAAACTATATAATTCCTCCCACTTGACAGCCAAAACCAGGACAAATTTGACCTATTTCAACAAATTAAACTCACATTAATAAAGCAGCATCATATCGGATTGTTACGTCGGCAGAAAAGCCATTATCTGCTGATACCGATGAAGTGCCAGTATTATCATGCATCCCTGTTATATGTCACACTACAGGCCTATGCAGTTGTGTTTAATTTCATGCCCGTCTCTTTTGCTTCCAGAACGAAGGAATGCTGGCTAAAAGCACACACCGGAACAGCGTGATGTCGCCATTGTTTGATTCGGTTTGATTTGGTCCTCTCACGTGATTGCCGCGTAAAAAGGGCTACGGTCTACACCAGTGGTTTCCATCTGGTCCAGTCACGAGGTCCAGATTTCTCCATATTAATTAGTTCAAGGTCTATATGTTATAAACTACCATTTATTCAATTTTAAATCACAAAATGTGAACAATATGTTGGTCTAGCACACAAAGAAATAAAGCAGATTGCAAGAATAAACAAAAACAGCACTTCAAAATAAAAACTCTATGCCAGAATTTTACTAAACTTCAAACTTAAACTTGTTTTTCAAACTTAACATGTTGAAAGTCACAAGAGTCACTTGTGGTCCATTCAGAATGGACCTGCAACCTACTTTTGGACCGTGACCCATCAGTTGGGTGACACGTGTCTACACCGCAACATGGAAAAATGAGTTTCTGAAAATCTTAGGCCTCAACAGTTTTAATAAAGGTTCATTATTAGTGACCAAAAATGCATTTTGCCAGTGGATGAAAGGCCAAAACGCATTAAAAATGCACACTTTCATGGGGACAAGGCCTCAATTTTATGTCGCAAAATATCTAATATTTTTCATCCAACCATAAAAACTTATGACTGGGAGCTGCAAGCTGAATTTAGTAAAGCAAACTCATTAGATACAGCCTGGATGGCCACTTTTTTTTTTCTTTTCCACAAGGACAGTCTTGTTTTGTCATTACAGAGACACAAGAGGTGAAAGGCTGCAGGCCCCTGAGGAGAGGTCCACAGTAACATTTATTTATAGTCAGGCTCTCCATAGTCAGCCATTGTAAAATGTTTCTTTATAAAGCAAGACTCTGCAGCTCATCCTTTTTTCCCCCACTGCATTATGTGCATGATTGCCTGGTCCAAGAAAAAAAATCATCAGTGCACTGTACAATACCAGGGGGTATCTTTTTCTTTCAACTGCTTCTCTTTCCAAGTCACACAGAAAGAGAAGAAAACAGTGGAGAGCCATCACCAGTAAACTACACACAGTAGGCGTGCCAGCACCACCAGCACCTCCAGCAAATCTCATTAAAGGCCTCCTCCTGCATCCCGACCTCATCACGGACTCAAATTACTGAGCATCCCTGATAACAGTCCATCTTAGAAAGTGATGTGGAATTATCTGGAGTGGCTCAGAAGAGAAAAAAGCCTTTTTCACAACCAGCTGCACTTTCTGATGCAGACTACTGTTCTCTTGCCAGTTTGATATCAAAGTCTTTAAGATGTTCCCGGGGCCGCTGGAGGTGAATTTCAAGCTGGTAATGGCTCGTGTTTCAACATAAAGATAAATGCAACAATACCCTCGAATAAATTTTACTCTTCAGCTCGTTTTCATTCTGTTAGGAAACACAACAAATGTGAGCAAAACTCAAGACCTCAGGAGCTGCAGATGTTTTTAAAAAGATAGCTCGAGGCTAAAATCCACAGCAAAAGTTAGATTGGAACCCTTGAACAGGCGTGAACGTCTCTGAAAGATTCTTACATCGCGAGCATAATCTAAATTTCAGCACAGATTGCTTCTTTCCGCAAGCAGCAGGCAACCTGCTTTCTGAGCTCTACAGCTATATCACAACACCGCGCAAGCCCCGAGGACGTCCGATGATAGGCCAAGTGCCAAACAATCCTTATCACATCCAGTGCTAAACCCACAACACTGAGCCTTGATAAAGCAGTGCAGTTCAGAGTGACACAGTCCCAGAGAGCAGAGGCGAAAAGGAACGCAGGTGGTGTTTACCTTTTGCCGACAAAACAGCTCCTCTTGATAAGGATATTATTCCCACTACTGGTGAATTCAACCCTCTGTGGTTCTGGTGCTTTCATTACTGCCTGGTTAGATCACAACGTAGACAGATACCATCTTAAAAACAAACATGGGGAAAAAGGCCATTTTTCATTCTGTCTGAGTCAAGTAATCATTTCTCCGTGCTGCCTCCATGTGATGGGCATTTCTGATGTTTAGAGATTACTTCTCCCCCGACTCTCCTGGAAAACAGCATCTTGCAACACAGCTGGCGTGTGTGTGTGTGTATGTGTGTGTGCGCCTGTCAAGGAGAGGAATGAGGAAATGTGCTAGCCAATCACGTGACAGGCACGTGATTTCATCTTGCCTAAAATGACCGACATCCTGCTTCTACTTGTCTCCTTGTAGTTGCACCTTAAACCTTACACACTATCAGGCTGCAGCAGACACTGTTTTCTGCTGAAAAAAACAAAATCAGTTGTATTGTACTTTGAACACACATATTTTTCATTTCATAGTTTTAGTTCATTAATAACACTAATGATTTTTATAATCACTTTATTTCCTGATTATTTTTTCAATTATTTAGAAAATAATGGAAAAAAAACTATAATTCACCCAAACTCAGACATCCTTACATTGTTTTGTCTCACCAAAACTCCAAAAAAAGACATAGAAAAAAAAGTGTGCTCTATAAGGAAAAGGTTGAAAAGTAAGCTTCAGCTCAAGAGCTGCCTGACATCATTGCCATTTTGCCATCGTCAGCCTGACAGAGAGACAGAATCATACACACATATTTTGATTATCTCCATGCCAACTGGTTGATGGTTAAGTCTTAAACAAGTCACAAACTAGAGATAAATGCTCATCGCATTTTCCAAGAGCTTAATTTGACACCTTTAAATGTACCAAACCCAAGAAAAATACATTCAATATACAATGATATCAAGGAGAAAAAAACGCAGAAAATCCTCAGTTTTACATTTGAGAACCCCAGAGGATACAGTCCTTGGCTATTGTTTGATATCTTGCACCAGAAAAAAAAAAAAAAGATGTATATTTCAGATCTGTTGTTGTCACCCTGAACATTTTTCTGAACTCTGTTCAAACTCTCTGACTCTATATGTAAAATCATTAGTGATACACCATGTTAAATACAAATGCCTTTTCCAGCAGCATTAAGCACAAAGCCACATGGATACTTCTGCATTTATAACACTACCACAGCAGTACAAAGTTACTGATTAAGAGTCTGTCTGGAATTTTCCAAACCCCATCATAAGCAGCAACTACAGAGCATCAGTACACAGTAGATACAGAAGTGAATGTAGAGTTTATCTTTGTCTGTAAAGCTGCAGCCACAATCAAATGAGGAAACAGAGCCATCCAGGTTAACATTAGATAAGACGCTCTGGTCCTACAAAGTAACCAAAGGTCTGTGGACTTTGGTGTAGTTAGTAAGGAACACGTACAGTAAACCCCAGGACATGTGACCCTTTGAACGCTGACCCTCATCCTGCTGCTCAGTGATGTGCCTGAGGTGCAGAGTGACCGAGTGGCGACTATCACAACAGTCTGATTAATTGCTGCATGACTGCCAGTGTCACAGGGGTAATGGCAGACAGATGTTGGCAAATGCTGTTGCTAGACCTAATCTGCAGCCAAAAAACATGCTGATTTAAAGCTCTGCCCGTGGCTGCCTCTGGGAAACACACACACACACACACACACACACACACACACACACACACACACACACACACACACACACACACACACACACAGATTGAAACTAAATCTCAATCTCTTCAGTTGTAGCTTTCTAATCTGCAGAATGTCTTCTCTCCGCTGCAGTCAGCTTAATCTGACTGCTGTCTGCATGGGAAACACACAGGAAAGCATTGATCGCTCTGGATTTACTTTGTGGGGATCAATGATAATGCCATCATTACCTACCGCTGAGCTGCAAGGCGGTTTGTTGTTAAGCACCTAAAGGGCTGACGCTACAGCCATTTTCACTTGTAGGCTTTAAGCAAACAAGGCCGTACAAGCACAAGAGTGAGTTACAAAATATATTTGCACTCAGAGAGATACTGACACGTCTGTCCCTGCCTTCACCTTAAAGCCGAGACAAACCAAGCTGACAGCGAAGAACTAGTGGCGACAAAGGCTGACTGTTGTGTCCCCTCATATTGCCTTTGTCTAGGCCAAAAAGTTGCACTTGAACAAACCATAAAGACAACAGACAATGCCCCAAACATGCACGTTCTGTGCCCATGTGAGAGGAAATCACGTTCCGAAAAAATATTGCATGTATGATAAGAACAATTTGAAATTGTTGCTAACATTTTTCAATAACCAAACTGCATTTTAAATGAGGATGAAATGTCGCTTTTATTTATAAGTCAAAGCAGATTAAGTTAGGATCTGCCCCACCACAGGTTTACATGATTACAGTAAAAAGTGCATAGAAGGCAGCAAAAAAATAATGCAATACAATAAAACAATAATAGAGATAAGGCAGGATAATAGAGATAAGGCAGAAAATGTAATGTGTGGCACTTTGCACCGTGCATTATGAACATGGCATGTTGTCCTACAAAATATGACATCTCAAGAAATAACGAATAACATTTATTTACTGTGTTTATCTGTGTATTTAATGTCCGGAGTGTGCATTCAAACTGACAAAAACACATACGCCCAGGCTAGTCCATCCACCCAAAAACACATCTCTCATTCAGCCGAGCAAGACGACGCACAGCCTGCACGCGTGTGTGTGTGAGGCTAGGTCACACATGATATACAATCCAGCCCCTTTTCAGAAGGCTGAATCCTGCAGCACGTTCAAATCAAGTGTTCTGTAGTCTTCTCAGGGGAGAGGAGAAGCTAAAGCACAGCCGCCTCACCGATGACCCAGATAAAAAACCTTTTGCTTCACATGGCGAGCACTGAGCAAGCAATGACTTAGTCAGCAAATTGCTGGTTAGGCCTATGAATAACGCAGACTGCATTAGTCTAGCGGTCTGTTCATTTGATTTATAGGTATGGAAACTGACGAGATGCATTTAACACCGGCTTTAATATCAATCAAGATCAAGTTCTTGGCTCATGCCGAGTCAGAGAGCGTGAAAGCATGTAATGTTTGCAGGCACTCAGAGATGCATCATGTTGTGATTAATACCAAGCAGGCAGGTCTGGAAGAAAGTCTTCATCTGAAGTGAAAAGAATAACAGCAGCAGGTGCTGAGCTCAGAGTCTGAATGAAGAAGTGGGACGCTGCTTCCAAGTTCCCAGACATTTGCGGGCAAGCGCTTGTATAAATGTTTGAACAGTCTCTCTGTACACTGGCTTTCTGAGACAGTCCTGAAATTCCTCTATGAAGAAACAGGAAACGCAGACAGAGCTGACATCCAACTATAACAGGTTTTTACTTGACCACAATCAACTCAACTCAAGGGTCGCATCTGATGTGGGGAAGTCGGGGAAAATGCAGCTGGAGCCACTTGTGCTGAAGTTTTTGAGGAGTGACATATAGAGTGAAGGTGTTTGTTTTTTTCCCCGCCTGTCTATGAAGCATCTGACTGAGCTTTTGACAGATAGTGAGACGAACCGAGGGATTTCTGGGCCGACAGAAAGATCACACAGCTTGTATTTTTAATAAGGCCCCGGATAGCAAGGCTCCAAGAGGTAGCGACTGCAAGGATGTGTGGATGTTAAGAAGATGGATCTTTGATTTTTCTTTTAATGTCTCAAGAAGAAAAAGCTAACTTCTAATGATAAGAATGACAGTGATTTTCCACTTCAAATGCTCTCTTCCACTGCTTTATGCATGACTCACTGCTAAATCAATCTGAAAATAAATAATATAACAAGAGAAACTGTCATAAAGCCATTCGTAATTTGTCAGACAGCCTCCTTCATAATCAATTAGTCTGGCTGGACTTCTGGTCCAAAGTGCAAACACCAAATCTTCACTTTTATTTAAATGGAAAAACGACTAAAAGTCTATCACCATGATAGCAGTTCTGTGACACTGTGGGCAGAACGGTGCTTTTAGCGAGGGCTGCAACAAACAGTTATTTCCATTGGCAATTCGTCTCTCAGTTGTTTTCTTGATTAATCAGTTAGTTGTTGTTAGTTGTCTGTAAAATGATGAAAAATAAGAAAGGATGTCAATCGCTCTTTACCAAAGTCACGATAACATTTATAGCATATAATGGCCATTTATTGGGTAGTTGTTGACATGTCAGTCTTGACCAAACTGGTGGACTGACCACACGGCCGACATCGCCAGAACAATGCCGCTAACATTTCACCTTTCATTCATGTGTCAATCAAACAAAACAGCTGTGCCTCTAAAGTCAGCTTCTTAGCACTTCCATGGCAACAGCAGGGAGGTTATATGTACGGGAGGGCCGGGACCACTTATTGTAAATGCAGTGAAATCAATAGAAAAATGAAATGTTTTTTCTTTCTTTATTAGAAGTGCTGGGGGCATTGAGATTGTTTTTCAATAGTTCCTTTTTTTACCTTTTCTAATGGATTGTTTGTGTTTGTCAAGGGTGTGAATCAGCATACAGTCATAAATTGTCTTATTAATCACTCCATTCTGTCCCTAACGTGGAGCTGCACAAGAGCTGTCGATTATTTGACTGACAGAAGGTAAATTGTCATTTTCTTCCAAGAAAATGACAATTTACACTTCCTCCTGCTTCTGCTAATGTGTTGATTTGCTGCTCTGTTTTATATCTAACTACCTTTGGGTCTCAAAGTGTTGGTTGGACAAAACAAGAAGATTTTACCTCAGGCTTTAGGCAATTAAAACAGGCATTTTTCACCATTTTCAGACACTTCTGTAGTGTCCGTTAAGAATGCGCATAATCAAAACAGGCCCACTTCTTGGTCTGAGGTATTGCTGCTTACAGTTTTCTTGATACCAACTTGACAGTTGACACTGTGCTTCCTTAGATCCTGAGAGGTACACTGGACCCCAAACAGTGACAAATTTATTATGTTTAGATATGAGAAATATTGAATTATGTTGCTATCCTAATTCACTGAACCCTGAAATAAGACAAAAAATGTTTTTCACACTGCACTTTAAGTTGAAATTTGAATGGAGTACTGCGTGGTATTTATAGTTTTATTATCAAATGAATATTTTTACTTTAGAAAAAAAAGCTTGAAGTGGATACTTCTTCGGCAGCAAATAGCCAACCAACATTCCAGGTTAAAGGAAGGGTGGAAAGTAAAGACAGAGCATTTGCCTGCGGCCTCCAAATCACTAAATCTGCCTCTAAAAAACATATTCAAATCACAACTACTTAAAGTCAGTATTAGTCTACAGCTTTAACCACAGTAGAGCATGGATTTATTTAGTGGAGCTACTTTGCCAGCGCTGTGTGCTTATTTATTAAAAGTTTATTAATACTGAACGCGCCGTGTGTCAAAATAGTGCAAAATTCTGTTATGCATGTTATTGCATCCCCAGAAACACACCTTCCCTGTTTGAAGCACATTGGCTGAATGGTTCCTGAGACATACGAAGGATGTATATACATACTGTTCATACGTATATACACACACACACACACAGATTCCTTACTTTATAGATTTTATATGTTCGTGAGTTGCAGCCATAAGCTGTACTTTCAAGTAAAAAAAGAGATACTTGTAAAACCTGAAGCATGTGAGTATTGCAAATCCAAATATACACAATTGTAGCTTACTGCAGCAGTAAGTACAGGCCTCTGGAGGAGATGCCGCCACACTTCAGAAACTCATCACTGCTTCTGGGACTCCAGGTTATCCCGATGCATCGCTCCCCTTAAGGGGCTCTGGCTCATTGTGCTTGCAGACAACCCTTCAAATAATTAATCGTGATTCCATGGAGAGGATTGGGGTAGGGCACTCCCTGTGGAGGTGACGGGGGGGTTGATGGAGGCAGCTGCAGGGGAAAGCACAGTTATAGGGCTGTGTGAGGGGAGCAGCTGTTGCAGGCATGGATCACAGCTCATCTGCAGATGGCTGACTGAGCTATCTCAAGGACCTTTTTTCACTGGTAAATTACAGAAGTGGCTGTAGGGCTGTAGAGTGTCTCTCAAAAAAGGGACTGAAAAGTCATAAAATGTAGGACTTTTTTATTTTTTAGAACTAATAATATTTCATTAAGAGGGAAAAGTTGATATAATCTGATGTGACCAATTCTGATAAATAAGATTATAAAATGCCAGTTGTTACTTAATTTGTTTTCTTTTTCTTTCATCGCTCATTTACTAGTTTTAGTTATGTAAGGTTTTTAACAAAATCTACATGAACATATTGAGCTGAGGTGTAATGAGGAGGCTGGATGTGGCTGTGGAAATGTCATGTGATTAAAGCTTATACTTAAAGCTTATACTTAATTAATATGTGATGCTAATAAAGGCTTTTTAACTTGGGTCTTAGTAAAGCAGTACCCCTCAACTTCTTTGGGAATTCAATCTCCTAAATAAAATATAAGACTTTTGCATCTCTTCACATATTTTTTTTTTTTTTTATATCGCTGTAATCTCAATATGACTGTATTATTGAGTTGCACAAATCAACTAATATCAAGTTGGGTTCTGGGAGATTGTAATGACATTTTTGACAACTTTCATACTTCTGGACTTCAGTGCTATTACAGATAACTCACGGCAGCAGTCGCTCCCTGAGATCTTGGGCATGGGTTTAAGGTTTACACATCTGCACCACCAGATAGCTTGTGCTCCTTTTAGGCCTGTTCAGTTTCACTCTGCAAGAGATCTTCTTCCGTATACTCTGGTTCATAAAAGCATCCTGTTGTCTCCATAGTAGGGGCGTAACAGTTCTGAAACCAAGACCGAAACCACGACACAAACAGCTACAGTGTTATGGTTTTATCTTCTGTGTCACAGTTCCTCCCACCATCATCCGGCTGCCACCACAACTGCTGCAGCCTTGTGAACTTTCATAATGTTACTCGGCCACGTTCCCAGTACGGCTGCTAATAATCTCAAGATTGCAGATCCCCCAGCTTGTGAGAAAATATCATGAGTTCAGGCAGGCGGGTCAAAAAGTGACAAAGAAGAGTTTTGTATTATTTAGAACTTACAGAATCAATGCGTGCAACAGTCCACCTTCCACCATCTTTTCTGCTCTCTGTCACTAACTTTCTCTCAAACACACACGTGCCACTGCACTCAATCCTTGTCACCGGTTCCACTGAAAGTCTGACCCATACATTTAATCTATGGCGTAATACAGAGCACACTAAAATTACACTAATGTGCAGGAATTTGGAAGTTCTACGGTACATTACTTAACATCCGTGATGGTACTCAAGTCTGGGGGTGGTCAACTGCCATCCACTAAAGGTAATACACTGACTACACAACTACACTTCAAAAGATCTGAACTATACCTTTAAGTCCAAAACAAACTATGTTCATCCTCAGCTACTGAGGGTACAAAGTTGATACAGTAATGACAAAGAGAGGCTTGGATTTGAAAGAGTCAACATATTTGCAAATAATCTGGAGATCAGAAACTTGTTTTCAAAGATATTTACCAAAGATATATTATAAGTAGGTTTCTCATATTCCATGTAAACATTCAAAATTATGATCAATACTAGGACAGTGGTGGGCATGTTCACATAGTCACTGTTTAATTAAAATAAATTCTAGACAGATGAAGAAAATTCTTAGTTGCTGCATTCATCTGATTCAAATGGTGAAATTTAGATGTGGCCAATGTGAATAAAATCCTCTGTCACAGTACATGTGATTTCATATCAGGATATATATATATCTATATATATAGATATATATATATATATATATATATATATATATATATATATATATATATATAGATAGATAGATATAGATATAGATATATAATTTCTGAAAACTGAATTGAGAAAAGATATTTGGAGAAAAAACAGCAGGACCAAATGCCAGTTCCTGTAATCCAACACAATACAAAGTAAATACCTGGAAAGCGTATTTTATCACATTTGTGCAAAAATAAAATTGGTCCATACAACTGTGCTGCTCAATTGTTAGCAATATTATCAGCACTAACCTACTAGCTTTTATGCTATCAACAATTTCGTAAAATCTCTGATGGTGACAAATTTCAAGTTTCAAGTTTCTCACTTTATATTCTTATATAGTCCAAGCCCATGGTGCTTTATTGACAACACCGCTTGCTGCTTCCTGCTGCTCCTTTTATTATCTAATAATGCTGAAGAGATGACAGCTAGGCCGTTATGATTATCAGGAGTATCAGTGTGGTGATGACCCGGCACAGGAGCAATTATGATCGCCCTCCATGTGGACCACCTCCTACTCAGTGGAAAATATATGAGTGTGTTGACCTTTATCTCTTAGTGTGTGCATTAAAGAGTGAGAGAAGACAAACGGAGGTAGACAGGAAACCCACCCTTCACTGCCCTGTTGTTTAGAAACAAACATCATACGACTCGTCTGGTGAAGTGTATTTATAACTTTGCTGAATACCATTTAGCACGGCAGAGACAGAGAGAGATGTAGATAAACAGAAAGGGACACAGAGGTAGAGATAACCAGAGAGAGAAAGGGCGAGAAGGAATGAGTTCATAATGACAGATGGGCCTGGGTGCCTTCCAACCTCCAAAGCTCCTGCAATATGACAAAGATTACACAGGAGAGCAATTCAAAAAAAGGTGTCCCTGTCCTTGCGGGATGGCACGTGTTGGACTTTTAAAAGACAATTCAAGGTAAAACAAAAAATAAAATGTATCCAAAAATATTCTTCTAGCAGCGTGACCGCATTGACCAATATGCAAAAATCTTCAGAGATGAGGCTCTGTCTTTGTAAGAGCTGGGAGAGCGATAAACAAAATGCATCACGCTGGCTTTGCAGTGAGTGCTAATCTGTCACTGAAGCCTCTGCTGTAAAACTGCTCTGGCACGAGCTGCCCCCACAGGGGTGAGGCGAGGAGAGACTCTCACTGTGTTGGTGAGAATCGAGAATGTGACAGCCAATTAGAGTCGGGGCAGACGTACAGACACACAGGACTCCCCAATTTTTCAGCACACAACAGCTTGCACATTTTTCTAATGAGCTCCGACTTCTAAAAAAAAAAAAAAAAACCTCTAAGGAGATACATTTTAAATTTTAACTTGTTTTTACTTTGTGGGAAACTCTCACAGTAGGCAAAAATTTAACTACTTGTCCTTCGGTTTCCTAAAAATGGTTCGTTAGCATTGTTACTTTGCTCCTCCCTAAAAACAAAGGATAGAGTTAGCAGCTCGCAGCTGGTTTCCACTCTCTCCTTTAATTATGGTTTGACTGGTATCAAGTTTTGAAGTCAAATATAATTGAAAATAACTGAACCTTTTTAAACCGAAAAGCAGACACAATTGGTCTATTTTAAAGTTTACAATGCACCAGAATGAGTACAAGTTCACACAAAAGGGCGGTAAAGACATGTGAATCTGCATTGTTCAAACACAGATGTATGGAATGAGCACAGTGAGCAGACTATAGGCAAGATGCAAAACTAACAGAAAAAAAAGCAGAATTTGGCTATTTTCTTGGCTTTTTTCACTGGTTTTTCCACTTCCTGCACTCTCTGGTCATACGTTTAGCTTTTTAAATTTCATTTACATACAAGGTGGACTGCTAACGAGGTTATGTACTGAACTATGAGATTGTACTGTGCATGCCTGAAGAGTTAAATGTCTTTCTAAAGTGTCTAGGTGGAAACTATTTCCTACATTTTCTATGATGCGTTCCATGCGTTTGACTTGCTATTGCCACTGCTGACATGGTTTTTAATAATTTTCACTTTACCCAACAGTGCAGAAAATGTTAGACAGGGTGACACAGAGAGGAGAGTGGAGAAAATAACATCTGCAGGGGTAAAAGATCCTGTTATATCTGTGAGTGCACATGTTTATGTGCATTAGCTGACCTAGCTTTCTTGATTAATCGGACACAGTGGTGCTGATGAGATCCTTGAATTAATCAGTGATGTTGGAGATTACATTGTTGTCTGACCAGGGGAGGGTACCAAAACATTACTATCAACATTTAACTTTCAGTATGGAAAAATTACCTTTTTTTTGGCTTGTGAGTAAAGTAAATCTAGCAGTCATTTGCATATTTTACCAGCATTTGGCTGGTGCTTATTTCCAACTTTGCCATAATGGACTAAAGTAAAACACAAGCAAGATAAAAGAATTGTCTGTACTCATATTCTACATGAATACGGGTACATTTTATGAACCTAAAAAGAAAATTTATTGTCTCCTGGCGGTCTCCTCAGGGACCTCCATGCCAAGCCGCAAACACCACCAACACAGAGCTTCAATGGGTTGGGGATGATGCCATGATGAACAAAAACACGACACATCACTGTCAGTATGATAACAACATCCAAAACACGAGTTTCCCTCTCAGTGGTTTCTGAGACATGAGAAATACTTTCAAAACTCGTAAAGTCATGGGACGCCACACAGGATTAGTTGTTCACAATACAGCATTGTCAGGGAAAATAAAAGGGTTTGTCCTGTGGACGCATTGATAATGAGTTTACTGCGTCCTTTCGTGTCATTGCGTCAGCGACACAGTACGAAGGAAGCGCACCTAGCTCCATCACTGTCAAATATTTCAGTTTGTTTAGCGAGGGTCCTGTTGCCTGACTAAACTAGGCTTGTCTAGTCTTGTTTCTCTGCAGAATGTAAAAAACTTTGAAATAAAACCTTTGAGATACATTAACAGCTCCTTTGCACAGTGTGAGGTTTAATTTACAGGTTCTTCAGACTGTCAGCGGTTATGTAAAATCAGATCTTCATTTCTGAGCAGTGCTGACCAGCTGAAATTTACTTGACGGCACCAATATTCTCAGACGTATCAAATGTGAAATACTAACAAGGAATTTAGTTCAAACAAGTTTTAATCCATTTCCTGTTATAGGGCATGTCCATGTCCCTTGTAATGCAGCAACTACATAGTGAGGCCTCGTCTTCAGAGGGAATTTCGGTGCTCAAATGCCTGCAAATGGCATTTGACCCATTCATTACCAAAAATCTAATTACAGGCTGCCACATGGTACTCATTTAACCATTCGTGTCTACATAATTACTTTAGATGAAAAGGGACATAAGAGACTAAGGCTCCAAACAGGCTTGTCATGTCATACACTTTCCACCCTCGCAGAAACACGGGAAGCATCATCTAAAACAGAAACTCAAACCACTTTCAGGATGAACGTGGCTGATTTTAGCAGCATTGTGTGTGTACTCTGTGGCTGAAGTAGCAGGAATTGTTATTACCTAAATTCATTTTCCCACTAATACCGATCTCTATATACAGAATCTGCTGAAGCTCCTTTATCTCACCTCTCAAATCCCTTGTAATACCTTATAAATAACTTCTAAACGCAGTTATAATCATCATATTTGACACACTTTGTAAAATATTTTTTAACATTTTCTTCTTGGGATGCTCTCGTGTTTCATGTGCAAGATTAGGGCAATGATATCCCAATTTTTTCTTTGATAAATAGTCATTCCCTACTTCAGTAGGATAAGCATTATGGATTTCATGTTTGCTTTTATTGCGTAATATTTATATTCTGATTATTTCAGACAGAATAAGACAGGTAGAAGTTTTCTAAGCAGGTTTGTATCAAATAGGTCTCGCTACAGCCGTGCAGTTAAATTAAAGTAAACTCTTTTCATTAATCAAGATTCTTTGGACCTTTCACAAGCTGAAATGTCAAAATTTTGAAGGGCTCGGTCGGCCTTAATTAGTCACCTGGGCTATAATCCAGCTTTATCTGGAGCAAAGTGAGTCTGGCAGGTCACAACTACAAGAACTTTAACAGCTTAGTGTCACAAAAGTTCGTCCAAGACAGGAAGAAGGATGCGGCCAGGCAAAAACACGACAAGTCTTTTTGTATTCAAGTGTGGAAGCTGCTTCAGTGATTGAATACATGTCGAGTTCACTGCAGCAGAGAGACTCTCGTGTGTCAAAAGAAACCTCTTCTTTCCCTCAGTGAAGTGACATCTGAGGTAAAGTTGAATAAAGAAAGAGCGTCCACCACATCCTGTCTTTCTATATAAAGAAGGATAAGTTAAGAAGAGTGCATGGGTGAATGGAAAATCAGATGCAACAGCCCAAACTCTTCAAATCCTAATTCTTTATTTTCTAAAGACCAACCAAATAAGTAATCGCACTGAGGGAACCATCTGGAACAAAAGTGGCAATAACTGGCAATTTTAGAGCATTACTGTCACTACATCGTTGCTTTACATAGATATTATTGAAGTTATTTACTGCATAGGTTAAAGTAAGTCAGTGATTAAAATCACTGCTCCAGCAAACCTCTCTGGTTTGGGGGAGCATCTGAATTAGCCCAAATTTTCATCAGTGCAGATTAGAGGTTCATGGATAACATCCTGTCATGGTGTAATTTCATATTACAGCATTGATAGAGTAAATTACCTGGAAAATTAATTAAGAAACTGATTATGAGGAAAAATAAGCAGATTTAAATGTCTGAAAAGTCACTTTACCACAATTATTTTACGTGAGTGCTATCTGTAAAGATTTATTTTCCTAAATGTATTTTGTTAACTTTTATTAGGGGAGTTGTTGCTTTTTTTGTAGGATGATACGCAAAGTTCATAATGCTCGGTGCAAAGTACCAAACATTTCAGCAAAACAGGAATTGAAAAAATGTGATTAACAAATTCAAATGGCTCTTATATGCAATATTCTTCCCACAATGTTTGAACTTATAGATTATATTGTGCTCATCTTGGTTTCTGAGTGTTTTCTTATTTTGAGACTAGTCGACTAGTCTCAGTTTAAACTTCCTTCCAATTTGATGTACCTCCAGCAGTGAACAACACATTCAAGAACCAGGGACAAATTTAACTTTATCCTGGGCATTGCGATGTGATGATGAACAACTGTTTGCATATAAGAGACACTAACAACTGCTGTCAACTGCTGTTATCACTCACCATCTACACTCACCATGTTGAATTTCTCAGTATTAAAAATCTGCCATGTATGACATTCGTAGATCTTTTGTCACAGCAGACCCATCAAACACAGATGTAAGAAATTACATTCATGCATCAGGTCCCTGGCATAGTGCATCTACATGACTTACTGGCACATCTAAATGAAGAGAAACACAGTTAATGTTATTACTTACACCTGTGTTTCCTTCTATAATTACTCAAAAAGTCTCCTGTATAAAAGGCCTATTTAGAACAGAAAACCCCAGTATGTTCTCAAGCACGCCTGCTGGTTTGTAGGCGGAAACTCCCTACCTCAGTTTTACCGTTTTCAATTCTGACACTTTCTCAGCATGCCATTACATTTACAAATGTCACAAAATAAGTTTTTGTGCCATTCTCCTCCATCTGCCCTCAAAAAGTTGTGAACAGCCGTGCTGCACTCCCAACAGTCAGCAAATGGAAGTACGGCTCCAAATATTTGCCTTGACGACTGAATCTAATTCTGTAGGTCTTTGCCAATTCCCTCTCCCAGCATCAACAACCACTGTGTGCCAGCCCTGCAATATCAGTAATTCAGCTAAATCCATAAACAACTAGTTTGTAAGCCATGATAATCACACAGAAAAATAGACTATATCTGGCTAACATTCAAAAGTGATTGAAATCCATGGAGAACAGTCCTCATTCAATAATAAGGCCAATTTTAACATATATCACTTTGATGCTGTTAGCATAAATATTTCATAAATCAAGGGCATTTCCTCTGTAGATGAGAAACTGTGTTAAAAAGAGTATGGATGTGAGTTAAAAAAAAGAAACCTCATTGGCACAATATAAAACATGCAGCTGACAAATGTCAACCAAAAAGCTTACATGGACATTATGAGCTAGGCAAAGGAGAAGTTCATGCACTTAAAATCAGTTTTGGTTGCTTTTTTTTGGCATATTGCACAAAATGTTTTTATCATTAATGGCTGCAACTAGCAATTATTATCAGATTCGTCATGTATAGTCTATGACATGTAAGATAATAGTAAATAGCTATCCATCAGTATGTAAAGGCATCTTCAAATGTCTTGTTTTGTTCTTTCTGTAATATTTTGCAATAAAAATGAGACAGTAACTTACTGTGAAAGTAATGCAACTAGTAGCCAGTAATTTACAGTAAATGTACAAACATTTTGCAGTGCAGTAAAAAGATGTCCATCAGAGTGCAAGGTGACAACTTCAAATCTTGTTTTGTCACATTTACAGTCAATTAACAGATATTTTCAAATAATCACTTTATTATTTTTACTTAGTGATGACTCAAACAATTACTGAAAGATCATCAACAATCAGCAGAATTTTAGGCAATTAATTTTCTGTCTATCGGCTAACTGTTTCGGCTCCACTTTCTTTAAACATATTGAAATTTACTGTCGATAAAATGTTTCAACCTGGCTTCCCCTGCACATATTTAACAGAGAAAACAGTTAGCGGGTAACACAACGAAATTAACACACAAGCCCTGAAATCCTGCCCTCCTAACAAATAAATCCTCTTGTTATCTTTCCATAGCAGTGGCAGCAGCCTCGCTCACTGTGTCCTCCTGAGAGCTCTTCCTCTCCCCCTCCTGTGCATCCTGGCGTAGACCATAACAGATTGACTCAGCCCGACAACAGCTGCCAGAACCCCGCAAGCCTCGTCCTCCAGACACTGATGGATTGTGGGAGGAGAGCCAGGGTGATTAGCCCCTGACATGGGAGAATTATTGCAATGTACCACCCCAAAAGAGATTGCACCTGAGTGTCAACGTAGGGCATTCGCACTACTTTAAAGTCATGTTGTTAATGTCTGCTTGGCCTTGCAAACGCACCGGGCATGTCAACAACAACAAGTGGCGGGAGTGTGAGGGGGCAATGATCAAACTCGTCACTGTCTGGAGTTAAAAAATAAATCAGGGAGATAAAAAAATGAAGGCCTCATTGTGACAGTGATTGCACCCTTTTCACATATTCTGAGCTGTTCAAAAGAAAGGACTGCCAATCAAACATTCAATTTTCCCTCACAGAAAAGTTTATTTTTAACTGCTTCAGTCACATAAGGCACTTACCTTGAGCTTGACAGTGACATACACTAACTGAGGTCCATAGGAGGTAAGCTAATGGTGCTTCTATTTGAGGAAATATTGCTGCTTGGAAAATGAATTAGCTGAGAAATCCCACTGCTTGACTTGCAGGCATTGCACGGAGAGTGCTGCTGTTTGCTTACTGTGCCAAAAGTAAAACTAGTCCTGCCATCTCTCTCTCTCTCTCTCTTTTCCCAGCGTTTTTCTGCTACAAGCTGCCACATCTGTTCCAGTCAGAACTTTTATTCATGCCATTCATTTTGCTCTTGCCTTTTGCAATAATATAAAAAAAAACATCTTGCTGTTATACAATAAACATACAGAACAAGCTGTCCTGAGTTAATGTAGCCTCTTAAAGCAGATGTTCATTAGAGGAGAGGAGCTCGGGAACACTCAGCTATTCGAGAAGAGTTGAACCTCTGCGCTCTTCTCAGACGAGAGCAGGACAGTTTGACAGAATGAAAGCCAGGAGTCAGCGGCTCCATTTGGTGATTCATCCATACCCTCATTACAAGGACATGGCACTTAATGCCCAAGCCTCAATGCTCAACATCAAAGTCAAAATTTCTCATTTTGGGCTGTGAAAATCAGACTAAAGCCCAAATTCAGGGCTGCAACACAGAGGTATACTCCATTGCTGATATTAGCGCAGTAGCATCAAACCACATCCCGACAACACCACATGCCAGCCAAAAGGTTCAGGCTTTAATCTGAGTTTACTTCTACCTCAGGAGACAGGAACCTACTTGTGCTTTAAAGTGTGGACTGGAGAACTAAGATATCTTGACCGTCCCTTACCAGCTACTCTGTGTCCTGGCTGCCAAATCACCCCACTAAAGTACACATTTTAATAGAGATTTTAATAATCTGGATACTGCTAATCAATACCAATACTTAGCCATACTCTTAAGTAACTTTTTCACTGAATAGAAAAAACACTAACACATACTAACATCTAGGACCACACCCTGTTCAAAAAAAAAATCACCTAGCAATTATTTTGAGAGATATTGTGATAGCAATATGAGTGGCGATTTTAGTATATATAAAAATGACTTTTGCTACCAGGAAAGAATGTTCCTATACATCTGGACTATGATTTAAAGGATAATCATCTCTGTACCACCACAATGCATCATTTATAATGACACATTTTACCATAATCAACAAAATTGCAGCTCCTGTGATATGGTTATTGTAGTTGGCCATTTTGCTATTTTGATAAGATTTTGATTACTTGCAGCCTTGCGTACATCTGGCTTTTGTCTTTAGACATTTTTATTGGCTCCAGCTCCAATAGCCAGTGATGGAAATGTATCAACTAAATGGCAAAGATTTTTTTCATCCCTTTTCCGGCACGATTCAACTATGCACTACCACAAATTAAGTCCATCTCCGTCCAAGCAGCGCTTGAATGTCATTCTTATTTAGCTTCTACAGAGTCTAAGAGAGACTTTTATATGTAACAGATATTTTTTTTAAATAAATTAAAAAATGTTGTTACATGTCCACAGGCCTCCATGCTGCTTTATATTGTTCACTAACTTTGTTTACTTATTTTGGTGAAAAAAGGGTGTTATTGATGCTACTCTATAATTTTCATGAAAAAAGTAAAGACATGACATGAAGAGATGTGAAAAGATTCCCAAGACTTGTTTTAATATTTTTTCATTTTGCAGAAATGACAGGTTTAACTGCCTTTTGAGTTTCCTGTATATGTAATGAGCGAGTGCTTGCAACTGATACTAACTTAACTGTGTCCTGTGTTGCCAACTACAGACCTGTTTTATGTGGATAACAAGTGTGAACTTGATTTGACAAGTTCGGGACCCATTTTTAGTTTGACTAATCCCATCAGCATCGGCTGCACTAAGGACGTAGGTTCAGCAGTCGCTTCGCTAAAGCAGTCAAACACTTTGCAACTGCTTTAAATTTTTGGAACGTTGTATTGTTAAGTGTTACATAAAGTTGACGGTATTACCCTCTTTACACTAAAATACCATATATTATATTCAGCTGCATTTTCTTCAAATTTAGTCAAATCAGCCCATAATGTTTTACCCACTGAGCCATTACTGGAGAGAGTTCAGAATATAAACATGCGGTTATGCAACGGCAAAGTTACAACTGTACTACACTAACTAACAGCAGCAACGTTTGTCCAAGAACTTATCAATATTTCAGTACTGACCTGTCAGGAACCAGTGTCAATATAGCTCATTTCTTGATACCCATCCATACATGTTAACTGTAAAAATAGCCGAGAAATACAGCTGTTTTTGGACAGGTATTTAAACTTGAATAACAAAAACAGAATTAGCACTATTTCTTTTTATGAGCAAAAATTAAAGCTGGCGTCAACTTATCATATCCAACACTGTATTAACTAGGTATACTAGCACCCTCAATCACTTGCCTTTGCTAACAGATTAAATGACTTTCATCACTTTAAGCTCACGTTCAATCGGGTATTGGACAGGTCAGGGCACTGGTATTGCTAGTGAACTGGCATGGGTTACTGGGAAAATTCAATGGAAAAGGGCAACAATAATAACATTACACCTAGGCTTTTCCTGCATGGAAATTCAAAATGTCTTCCATGAAATAAGATCTGTTTTAGTAAGATTTTGCTCTTGATGATGCGAAGAGCATCCTTTGTGGCGTACTGTCAGATGGAGCTTCAGGGCGTGTGTCCATCGTTTTTTGCTCCGGCAGAAAAGCTCTGGGGAGGGCTTCATACCAGCGCTTTATCAAAAGTCTGGCTTTGCTTGATGGCACTACGTTATCAGAGGCTTGCACTGCATAGTTAACAACAATCTTACAATGCATACAGTAAAAAAACACAACAGGACTCAGTAACAGTGAGACCTTAGAGATGTGGTCCAAAGCATACTTGAGCACATGGATTTTAAGCAATGAACATTTTTAGAGAACTAATGTTTTGACCCCAGATGCATCCTGATCTGAGTCCACGAGCACCAGAACCATTCAGCGTGCGGCCGATCTGCTCCCACTAAAGGGCTTTTCTGTCTTTGTCATGACAGTTTCTGGCTGACATGTCATACAGCTCAGGATAGATGGCACCTAATGGAGCACCAGTGACAACACCACGGCCTATCTGAAAATTTCAGATATTTTCATCTGGAATTGATCTGAGCAGCTGCACAAAAAAAAAGCTTTGAAAAAAGAAAAAAAAAATTGCTGGGTGCGCTTTTCTCTGGGGGACTGCATTCAGCCGCATATGCTGGCTCCTCATTAGGAACAATTGAAACAAGACGCTGGCACCCAGAAATAAAAATGCTGAATGAACACTCGTGTCTCATAAATATACTGAACTAGTAACAGGTGTAACTAGTAACAACGGCAGCATTTCATTTAAACTTGCACTAACTGATCTCTTGGCCACATGGGGCAGCTCTGTGTTTGGTTTCTACCAACTCCAGGGGAAAACATCTGGCTCTTTAGCTGCTAAATGGTCCACTATCTTCACCAGCTAGTTGCTAACTGTGTCTGTTGTCTGTTTGGGACATAACAGGTGGAGTGCCTTGGGTTTTTATGAGCTTTTTATGCTAAAAACAGCTACCTGCTGTGGCTTAAAACAAACCCATGAAAGAGTGAACTTAATAATAAAATTTGGGCAAGAAAGCTACACAATGACATGACACTCCCTTTCAGCCTCAGTGTATGGGAGGTGCAGATTTGTGTGTGCATCCTTAGTAAGTTCATCACTACAAGCACCTCTTTCTCATTTGATACATTATTATTATAAAAATACCAATTAGAGGCGCTTTAAATAATGGGGTCAAATTAATTTGAAACTGGAACTTGTTTATATTTTATCACCAGCACCCATTTGAGATTTAATTTGCAAGAAAATGCATTTCAAATGCCATCTACCAGCTCAATGGGGATTTTTTTTTTCCAATTATCAACATCTGTTGCAGGCCAAAATATTCAGCATTGATCAAACACGACTAATTACGGCACTAGAGTGGCCTCTGCAGTGCACATATGAAAAATTCAGAGAATTGGAGCATCAGGCAGGGATCCAAGTATTTAATGAGGGCAGCACATCTACAAGCCCCTTGTCACATAATGAAAAGCTGATTTTGCCATTATTCTGCATTGTGGCATTTGTTGATACCTAAGTGACCACTAGAAGGAGAAAAAAATCACTCACAGGCAGTGTGGTAATCGCACCCATATGAAAAAGATCAATATCTGTGTGCACAGTGGGAGACACAATGCCCTGTACAGTCCATATTAATGCATGCTGTGGTCCAGTCTAACCATAAAAGGGGCAAGTTCCAAGTCATACAACGGGCTCCTTGATGATCTTTGAATATATTAACTTGATGGTCAAAGATAAAATACAATTTGTATATCTTAGTTTGGGATAGATCTATACTGACATTTGTTCTGACAGTTTGTGTTCAAGTCTCTTTTGTTTAATTCACAGCATAAGACATTAAAATAACACACTGTTGTGATTTATATCTCAGCAGAAAATAATTATCAGAACAAAGAGTGGCTTCCAAATGAAAAAACACCACTAATGTAAATGCAACACTTGCATCTGCAGTGATACTTTACATTCAACTGACCTATAAAAACTATCTACACCTCTGTCTGAGGTAACTCCAACCCAGTCCTCAACATCTCACACAGTCACAAATAAATATAATATTACATGACAAATATAACTGATATTATCACTAACAAGTGATGAGTTTTAATTTGCAACATACAATCCAGCCAGCTACGTGAAATCCTAACTCTAAAGCATTTGCTTCCTCTTTATCGGGTGAATATTTTCTGTTTCACACGCACCAGTTCCCTGGAATCCCTCTTTCTAGTTTACATCATCAGATCCAGCACACTGCACATGTTCGTGCTCAGCAGCTTTGTTTTACTTCCAAGTCTGAATGAATTAAAAACAACATAAAGAAACTCATATATTCAACACACTATCTATGATGTATTCAATGATTTGACAAAAGCATCATCGTGTCAAGTCAAAATGCACAAAGACATGCTCTCGTTATGCAAATAGCCACAAACAAATTGACCACACAGCTCTGGGCTAACAACTTTGCTAAGGCCGCTATTAAGTAATAAACTTTGGGCTTAAAAATCTGAGTGAAACTGATTTACTGGTTACTGAGCCATGTTACAAAAGCAGTGCCCCTGGCAGTAACCTCAGTACTCCCACAAAAATGCCGAGCCGGCCTACTGAGGTTCATTTCCCAAACTGCAAGAGGCTGGCTCCCCTTATCCAACTCATACTCTCTGGGTTTTGCTAAGCCCCCATGTCTTGTTAGTCATTGCTTGATTGCCACATTGCAAATTACACAACATCTGCACCCAGTTTCCAGTTTCAGGTACACCAAGCTCATGCAATCTAATACAGCCCTGCGATAAATACTTCCTCAGTGTAAGTTGTAATGGTCAGATTTTGGGTGTTTCGAATATTCAGCCTACCCTAATCAATGTAGATGAGATGACAACTGTGTGTAATCAACGACTGAGTCAGAAGAGGACTTTAATTCTTATTGCATTTTTAACTATGTTATAGAGGATCAATACTGTATAATAGAGCAATCGAGCAATTAAGGATGAGATAGCAACAATACCCGATTATCTCTATGGCCAGCAGGTCACTCTGAATCTCATAACAAATACATTATTAGGGACTGTTTTTTATGAGAGGGGAGGGATGGTATAAAAAGGGGGATGCATGTCAAAAAAGTTTTCAAGCACTGGGGGGGACTTCTGTTTTGTTATTTTGGCTTAGGGGAGGGGCAAAAACTTTATATGGCTGTATTTTGCAGTTACTTAGTTTGTAGTTTTACTGCCAATTTTTAAAAAGAAAACGTGCCTGTTATTAAAAATCAGCAAAATTACACTGTTTATAATCATAAATTCATTTAAAAAATCATAAATAATTGTCAGAAATTGCAAACAGAAAAAACCAAGGGATTTTCTCCTTTATTATGATGAACACTTCCATCAGTGGGTAAAAAAAAAACATTACAAAATCAGAGCTTAAAATAGTGATATTTCCTCAAAAACACTTCATTCTACATGTCTCATTTAATTTTTTACCAGAGATAACCGATTTCCACTAATCTCCCAGCATGCACGATAAGAATGAAAAACAAAGTTTTCACTTTCAAACATCATAGGGAAAGTTTTTAAAATCTAACAAGTAATTCATGATGGAGGGATGGTCGTCATTTTCCCCAGGTCACTCAAGGAGGCTTAAGGAAAAACTAATTATAGCTAAAAATGAAATTAGCCCTAGTCCTTAGCCACCCAGCCTTCCTCTGATTAAGACGGAACAGTGTTAATCAGAGTTACGCTACCTTGCTCAAGGGCAAAGTACTGTATGACTGACTTCAGAACTTTCATTTCAAAATGTATAGTTTTATAACTGAATCGTCAATAATAATAGAAGTTCTTGAAGTCCTTGTGTATTATGTGTACAAAAATACCCCGTGTTTTGCGGAACAGTTCGGCGTTGTATCAAAGCCTGCTAACTCAACCAGAAGCTCATTATGATTTTGACAATCGGCATGCATCATCTTGCTAGTGTGCGCTTGCCACTCAGCACGTAGACAATAAATCACCAGTTTTTTAAATGGCGTTCGGCGTGACATTTTACTCGCACTAAAAAAGCGGCACGTTTCTTTAGGGCTGTGGGTTTGATAATCAAAGAGGGGGCCATAAAATAAAATGTGCTTAAAAGCAGTACAAGTTTTAGCAGAGAAGGCTACACCGGCTTGGTTGACGTGTGCCTCAGTCGAGATCAAAGCAAAACAGACTCACGACTTACAGCGGCTACAGACTCAACTGCTTCAAAGTCTTTATGAAAACTACCAATCATTTACATTTACGCCAGTTAGAGATCTAAATATAAAACACAACGAGGAAAAGTGGACACACAGCTATCGTACTGACTAATTATGGACAGGGGCTTTTGCAGGGGGAAACACACAAGGGGCCATATGTCTCATCTGGCCAATTAGCTAGCCTGCTAGCCAGCGACGGTCACAACAAAATGCATTACTCTCAACTACGGTGGCAGAGAGACCAGCGTTAGCTTCAGCGGCTACTCACCCCAGCAAAAGAGTCCAATATGTCCTAAAAACTGAGTCACGTCCGCACGGCCGGTTTGTCAAACCGTCAAAATGTCGTTGTGTTGGATTTGGACGACTACAGTCACCGGACAAGCCTGCGGCGTTGCTGCGTTTTCTCCTCGCACTGCTCACAGCACCATTAAAAGCTGCATTGTTGGAGCGGCGGATGGACAAACAGCACCGACAGCACGCCGCAAAGCACTGTGGGAAACGGTGTTGATAAACTGTGTCGCTCAAACACATAAAATATTGGGGAAATACGCCACCTAGTGGTTGAAGAGCGACATCACAATTGGCTTTATTGGCAAAGCGTGAGTGATATAAGGAAGGATTTAAAACAAAAAAAAAATCTCAAGTCATTTTTTAGCTTTAAAAGTCATAAAGATAACAAATTTGGAAAATTTGGAAAAATACGTTATGTGCCGCCCCAATCAATGTTATCTTATATATTTCAGTAAAAAAAAACACAAACGCTTACATGGAGTTATGGTGCATTTAATAAAATCATGTACACTTTGCTGACTTGTTGAAATAAAAAAAGGAGGGGATTGCTCTTATAATAACATTCCAATATCCTTCCAATACACACACACACACACACACACACACACACACACACACACACACACACATATATATATATATATATACACCACAGAAAGCTGAACAAGTCCCTCAGAGTTAAAAAAGTTCACATCCATTCATCATTGGCCCGTTATTTTTGCACAGAATATGACTTTATAGCTGAAAAACATTTGTTCATGTGGAGTCTCACATGCAGATGTGCATTCAACATGCCCAAATTCGCCCGATTCAAACGTGTCAGGATATCTACAACGTCATTTTGTTCAAAGCTCCCAAAATCGCTGCAGCACATGAAGAGGGGCGGAATCTGCTATTAGCTGTGCGCCATTCGTGGCGTCAGTTTCGCCACGCCTCCTGCATAATAATTGCACATATCTACAAGTTAGTTTCGAAAAGATTCATCCAAAATCCTCTGCTCAGTTCAGAGGCTACCAACACAGTGGCAAAATACACCCTGATATCCAGATATGGAATCCAGCTTGGTCACAACATATCTGTAATCCCCCCTTTGACCAATGTGAAACTGAAACATGGATATCATTAACACTCGCACCGAATGCTTAGTCCTCTGAGTTTAAGCTCCAAACAGCGATTCGGCCTCAAGTGCCTTGATCTGCGTGCAGTATGACAATCATTGTCAGCGAATCAGTGAATCTACATACAGTGAATTTCTTGTTTACGGCATAATTCAAATGAAGCATTTGCAGTCACACTCGAACCCGCGACCTCTTGCACTCTAACCGAATGCGTAGTCCACTGAGCTAAAGCCCCAAACACCGATTTCCGCCGCCAAATAGTAGTCTATTTGAACTTATGCCTGGCGATACTGTCAGCTCGCTTTCGGCGGTGGAGCGAAGAAATAAGGAAGCAAAACCACGTGTGATTTTCACACACGGCTATCAAAGGATGACTAAGAGGACTTCTGTCTCTGTGGAATTCATCAGGAAGTTTGCATATTGTTTTACACTTTAGCAGAGTTGAGGGAAATACCTGCACTCTCTGGCTGTGGGTGTGCGCATGGGAGATCTAACCTCACACAGGCCCTCTGAGGGAGCTGTTCAGCTTTCTGTGGTGCTAAAGCGGCTGTATGACCGCAGCACAACATATCTGTAATTCCCCTTTTGACCAGTGGAAACTGAAACTTGGATATCTCTAACTGTCTTTTTGAGCAGACAAATTGACGTTATAGATAGCTGACACATTTCAATCGGGCGATACTCGTGCTTGTCATTTAAAAGTCATTTTCTGTGTTCAAAACGACAGTAAGACATATCCATGTTTCAGTAAGGCTACCAACACAGTGGCAAAATGCACCCTGATATCCAGATATGGAATCCAGCTTGGTCACAACATATCTGACTTTTGAATGACTGACTCTCTACTAGAAGAGAGGAGATACGCTGCGTAAAGCACAGGAAGATGGATCAGTCTATTCAATACAAACTTACACATACCTGCAATTGTCATTTAGGAAATGTTACGACTCGAATGTCTCGTTCAATGACACTTTTGGAGATATCCCGTTTTGCCACTTTTTACTGGTTGAAAGTGAATGACATCATCTGCTGATTCTGCTTTTGACCTTTTTCGGGAGCACTTCCCCTCGTTTTTGGCCACAACGATACATGACTCGGCCTCAAGTGCCTTGATCTGCGTGCAGTATGACAATCATTGTCAGCGAATCAGTGAATCTACATACAGTGAATTTCTTGTTTACGGCATAATTCAAATGAAGCATTTCCAGTCACACTCGAACCCGCGACCTCTTGCACTCTAACCGAATGCGTAGTCCACTGAGCTAAAGCCCCAAACACCGATTTCCGCCGCCAAATAGTAGTCTATTTGAACTTATGCCTGGCGATACTGTCAGCTCGCTTTCGGCGGTGGAGCGAAGAAATAAGGAAGCAAAACCACGTGTGATTGTCACACACGGCTATCAAAGGATGACTAAGAGGACTTCTGTCTCTGTGGAATTCATCAGGAAGTTTGCATATTGTTTTACACTTTAGCAGAGTTGAGGGAAATACCTGCACTCTCTGGCTGTGGGTGTGCGCATGGGAGATCTAACCTCACACAGGCCCTCTGAGGGAGCTGTTCAGCTTTCTGTGGTGCTAAAGCGGCTGTATGACCGCAGCACAACATATCTGTAATTCCCCTTTTGACCAGTGGAAACTGAAACTTGGATATCTCTAACTGTCTTTTTGAGCAGACAAATTGACGTTATAGATAGCTGACACATTTCAATCGGGCGATACTCGTGCTTGTCATTTAAAAGTCATTTTCTGTGTTCAAAACGACAGTAAGACATATCCATGTTTCAGTAAGGCTACCAACACAGTGGCAAAATGCACCCTGATATCCAGATATGGAATCCAGCTTGGTCACAACATATCTGACTTTTGAATGACTGACTCTCTACTAGAAGAGAGGGAGATACGCTGCGTAAAGCACAGGAAGATGGATCAGTCTATTCAATACAAACTTACACATACCTGCAAATGTCATTTAGGAAATGTTACGACTCGAATGTCTCGTTCAATGACACTTTTGGAGATATCGGTTTTGCCACTTTTTACTGGTTGAAAGTGAATGACATCATCTGCTGATTCTGCTTTTGACCTTTTTCGGGAGCACTTCCCTCGTTTTTGGCCACAGCGATACATGACTCGGCCTCAAGTGCCTTGATCTGCGTGCAGTATGACAATCATTGTCAGCGAATCAGTGAATCTACATACAGTGAATTTCTTGTTTACGGCATAATTCAAATGAAGCATTTCCAGTCACACTCGAACCCGCGACCTCTTGCACTCTAACCGAATGCGTAGTCCACTGAGCTAAAGCCCCAAACACCGATTTCCGCCGCCAAATAGTAGTCTATTTGAACTTATGCCTGGCGATACTGTCAGCTCGCTTTCGGCGGTGGAGCGAAGAAATAAGGAAGCAAAACCACGTGTGATTGTCACACACGGCTATCAAAGGATGACTAAGTGGACTTCTGTCTCTGTGGAATTCATCAGGAAGTTTGCATATTGTTTTACACTTTAGCAGAGTTGAGGGAAATACCTGCACTCTCTGGCTGTGGGTGTGCGCATGGGAGATCTAACCTCACACAGGCCCTCTGAGGGAGCTGTTCAGCTTTCTGTGGTGCTAAAGCGGCTGTATGACCGCAGCACAACATATCTGTAATTCCCTTTGACCAGTGGAAACTGAAACTTGGATATCTCTAACTGTCTTTTGAGCAGACAAATTGACGTTATAGATAGCTGACACATTTCAATCGGGCGATACTCGTGCTTGTCATTTAAAAGTCATTTTCTGTGTTCAAAACGACAGTAAGACATATCCATGTTTCAGTAAGGCTACCAACACAGTGGCAAAATGCACCCTGATATCCAGATATGGAATCCAGCTTGGTCACAACATATCTGACTTTTGAATGACTGACTCTCTACTAGAAGAGAGGGAGATACGCTGCGTAAAGCACAGGAAGATGGATCAGTCTATTCAATACAAACTTACACATACCTGCAATTGTCATTTAGGAAATGTTACGACTCGAATGTCTCGTTCAATGACACTTTTGGAGATATCGGTTTTGCCACTTTTTACTGGTTGAAAGTGAATGACATCATCTGCTGATTCTGCTTTTGACCTTTTTCGGGAGCACTTCCCCTCGTTTTTTGGCCACAACGATACATGACTCGGCCTCAAGTGCCTTGATCTGCGTGCAGTATGACAATCATTGTCAGCGAATCAGTGAATCTACATACAGTGAATTTCTTGTTTACGGCATAATTCAAATGAAGCATTTGCAGTCACACTCGAACCCGCGACCTCTTGCACTCTAACCGAATGCGTAGTCCACTGAGCTAAAGCCCCAAACACCGATTTCCGCCGCCAAATAGTAGTCTATTTGAACTTATGCCTGGCGATACTGTCAGCTCGCTTTCGGCGGTGGAGCGAAGAAATAAGGAAGCAAAACCACGTGTGATTTTCACACACGGCTATCAAAGGATGACTAAGAGGACTTCTGTCTCTGTGGAATTCATCAGGAAGTTTGCATATTGTTTTACACTTTAGCAGAGTTGAGGAAATACCTGCACTCTCTGGCTGTGGGTGTGCGCATGGGAGATCTAACCTCACACAGGCCCTCTGAGGGAGCTGTTCAGCTTTCTGTGGTGCTAAAGCGGCTGTATGACTGCAGCACAACATATCTGTAATTCCCTTTGACCAGTGGAAACTGAAACATGGATATCTCTAACTGTCTTTTGAGCAGACAAATTGACGTTATAGATAGCTGACACATTTCAATCGGGCGATACTCGTGCTTGTCATTTAAAAGTCATTTTCTGTGTTCAAAACGACAGTAAGACATATCCATGTTTCAGTAAGGCTACCAACACAGTGGCAAAATGCACCCTGATATCCAGATATGGAATCCAGCTTGGTCACAACATATCTGACTTTTGAATGACTGACTCTCTACTAGAAGAGAGGGAGATACGCTGCGTAAAGCACAGGAAGATGGATCAGTCTATTCAATACAAACTTACACATACCTGCAATTGTCATTTAGGAAATGTTACGACTCGAATGTCTCGTTCAATGACACTTTTGGAGATATCCTTTTGGCCACTTTTTACTGGTTGAAAGTCAATGACATCATCTGCTGATTCTGCTTTTGACCTTTTTCGGGAGCACTTCCCCTCATTTTTTGGCCACAGCGATACATGACTCGGCCTCAAGTGCCTTGATCTGCGTGCAGTATGACAATCATTGTCAGCGAATCAGTGAATCTACATACAGTGAATTTCTTGTTTACGGCATAATTCAAATGAAGCATTTCCAGTCACACTCGAACCCGCGACCTCTTGCACTCTAACCGAATGCGTAGTCCACTGAGCTAAAGCCCCAAACACCGATTTCCGCCGCCAAATAGTAGTCTATTTGAACTTATGCCTGGCGATACTGTCAGCTCGCTTTCGGCGGTGGAGCGAAGAAATAAGGAAGCAAAACCACGTGTGATTGTCACACACGGCTATCAAAGGATGACTAAGTGGACTTCTGTCTCTGTGGAATTCATCAGGAAGTTTGCATATTGTTTTACACTTTAGCAGAGTTGAGGGAAATACCTGCACTCTCTGGCTGTGGGTGTGCGCATGGGAGATCTAACCTCACACAGGCCCTCTGAGGAGCTGTTCAGCTTTCTGTGGTGCTAAAGCGGCTGTATGACTGCAGCACAACATATCTGTAATTCCCTTTGACCAGTGGAAACTGAAACTTGGATATCTCTAACTGTCTTTGTGAGCAGACAAATTGACGTTATAGATAGCTGACACATTTCAATCGGGCGATACTCGTGCTTGTCATTTAAAAGTCATTTTCTGTGTTCAAAACGACAGTAAGACATATCCATGTTTCAGTAAGGCTACCAACACAATGGCAAAATGCACCCTGATATCCAGATATGGAATCCAGCTTGGTCACAACATATCTGACTTTTGAATGACTGACTCTCTACTAGAAGAGAGGGAGATACGCTGCGTAAAGCACAGGAAGATGGATCAGTCTATTCAATACAAACTTACACATACCTGCAATTGTCATTTAGGAAATGTTACGACTCGAATGTCTCGTTCAATGACACTTTTGGAGATATCGGTTTTGCCACTTTTTACTGGTTGAAAGTGAATGACATCATCTGCTGATTCTGCTTTTGACCTTTTCGGGAGCACTTCCCTCATTTTTGGCCACAGCGATACATGACTCGGCCTCAAGTGCCTTGATCTGCGTGCAGTATGACAATCATTGTCAGCGAATCAGTGAATCTACATACAGTGAATTTCTTGTTTACGGCATAATTCAAATGAAGCATTTGCAGTCACACTCGAACCCGCGACCTCTTGCACTCTAACCGAATGCGTAGTCCACTGAGCTAAAGCCCCAAACACCGATTTCCGCCGCCAAATAGTAGTCTATTTGAACTTATGCCTGGCGATACTGTCAGCTCGCTTTCGGCGGTGGAGCGAAGAAATAAGGAAGCAAAACCACGTGTGATTTTCACACACGGCTATCAAAGGATGACTAAGAGGACTTCTGTCTCTGTGGAATTCATCAGGAAGTTTGCATATTGTTTTACACTTTAGCAGAGTTGAGGGAAATACCTGCACTCTCTGGCTGTGGGTGTGCGCATGGGAGATCTAACCTCACACAGGCCCTCTGAGGGAGCTGTTCAGCTTTCTGTGGTGCTAAAGCGGCTGTATGACCGCAGCACAACATATCTGTAATTCCCCTTTTGACCAGTGGAAACTGAAACTTGGATATCTCTAACTGTCTTTTGAGCAGACAAATTGACGTTATAGATAGCTGACACATTTCAATCGGGCGATACTCGTGCTTGTCATTTAAAAGTCATTTTCTGTGTTCAAAACGACAGTAAGACATATCCATGTTTCAGTAAGGCTACCAACACAGTGGCAAAATGCACCCTGATATCCAGATATGGAATCCAGCTTGGTCACAACATATCTGACTTTTGAATGACTGACTCTCTACTAGAAGAGAGGGAGATACGCTGCGTAAAGCACAGGAAGATGGATCAGTCTATTCAATACAAACTTACACATACCTGCAATTGTCATTTAGGAAATGTTACGATTCGAATGTCTCGTTCAATGACACTTTTGGAGATATCGGTTTTGCCACTTTTTACTGGTTGAAAGTGAATGACATCATCTGCTGATTCTGCTTTTGACCTTTTCGGGAGCACTTCCCTCGTTTTTGGCCACAACGATACATGACTCGGCCTCAAGTGCCTTGATCTGCGTGCAGTATGACAATCATTGTCAGCGAATCAGTGAATCTACATACAGTGAATTTCTTGTTTACGGCATAATTCAAATGAAGCATTTGCAGTCACACTCGAACCCGCGACCTCTTGCACTCTAACCGAATGCGTAGTCCACTGAGCTAAAGCCCCAAACACCGATTTCCGCCGCCAAATAGTAGTCTATTTGAACTTATGCCTGGCGATACTGTCAGCTCGCTTTCGGCGGTGGAGCGAAGAAATAAGGAAGCAAAACCACGTGTGATTGTCACACACGGCTATCAAAGGATGACTAAGAGGACTTCTGTCTCTGTGGAATTCATCAGGAAGTTTGCATATTGTTTTACACTTTAGCAGAGTTGAGGGAAATACCTGCACTCTCTGGCTGTGGGTGTGCGCATGGGAGATCTAACCTCACACAGGCCCTCTGAGGGAGCTGTTCAGCTTTCTGTGGTGCTAAAGCGGCTGTATGACCGCAGCACAACATATCTGTAATTCCCTTTTGACCAGTGGAAACTGAAACTTGGATATCTCTAACTGTCTTTTGAGCAGACAAATTGACGTTATAGATAGCTGACACATTTCAATCGGGCGATACTCGTGCTTGTCATTTAAAAGTCATTTTCTGTGTTCAAAACGACAGTAAGACATATCCATGTTTCAGTAAGGCTACCAACACAGTGGCAAAATGCACCCTGATATCCAGATATGGAATCCAGCTTGGTCACAACATATCTGACTTTTGAATGACTGACTCTCTACTAGAAGAGAGGGAGATACGCTGCGTAAAGCACAGGAAGATGGATCAGTCTATTCAATACAAACTTACACATACCTGCAAATGTCATTTAGGAAATGTTACGACTCGAATGTCTCGTTCAATGACACTTTTGGAGATATCGGTTTTGCCACTTTTTACTGGTTGAAAGTGAATGACATCATCTGCTGATTCTGCTTTTGACCTTTTCGGGAGCACTTCCCCTCGTTTTTGGCCACAACGATACATGACTCGGCCTCAAGTGCCTTGATCTGCGTGCAGTATGACAATCATTGTCAGCGAATCAGTGAATCTACATACAGTGAATTTCTTGTTTACGGCATAATTCAAATGAAGCATTTGCAGTCACACTCGAACCCGCGACCTCTTGCACTCTAACCGAATGCGTAGTCCACTGAGCTAAAGCCCCAAACACCGATTTCCGCCGCCAAATAGTAGTCTATTTGAACTTATGCCTGGCGATACTGTCAGCTCGCTTTCGGCGGTGGAGCGAAGAAATAAGGAAGCAAAACCACGTGTGATTTTCACACACGGCTATCAAAGGATGACTAAGAGGACTTCTGTCTCTGTGGAATTCATCAGGAAGTTTGCATATTGTTTTACACTTTAGCAGAGTTGAGGGAAATACCTGCACTCTCTGGCTGTGGGTGTGCGCATGGGAGATCTAACCTCACACAGGCCCTCTGAGGGAGCTGTTCAGCTTTCTGTGGTGCTAAAGCGGCTGTATGACCGCAGCACAACATATCTGTAATTCCCCTTTTGACCAGTGGAAACTGAAACTTGGATATCTCTAACTGTCTTTTGAGCAGACAAATTGACGTTATAGATAGCTGACACATTTCAATCGGGCGATACTCGTGCTTGTCATTTAAAAGTCATTTTCTGTGTTCAAAACGACAGTAAGACATATCCATGTTTCAGTAAGGCTACCAACACAGTGGCAAAATGCACCCTGATATCCAGATATGGAATCCAGCTTGGTCACAACATATCTGACTTTTGAATGACTGACTCTCTACTAGAAGAGAGGGAGATACGCTGCGTAAAGCACAGGAAGATGGATCAGTCTATTCAATACAAACTTACACATACCTGCAATTGTCATTTAGGAAATGTTACGATTCGAATGTCTCGTTCAATGACACTTTTGGAGATATCGGTTTTGCCACTTTTTACTGGTTGAAAGTGAATGACATCATCTGCTGATTCTGCTTTTGACCTTTTTCGGGAGCACTTCCCTCGTTTTTTGGCCACAACGATACATGACTCGGCCTCAAGTGCCTTGATCTGCGTGCAGTATGACAATCATTGTCAGCGAATCAGTGAATCTACATACAGTGAATTTCTTGTTTACGGCATAATTCAAATGAAGCATTTGCAGTCACACTCGAACCCGCGACCTCTTGCACTCTAACCGAATGCGTAGTCCACTGAGCTAAAGCCCCAAACACCGATTTCCGCCGCCAAATAGTAGTCTATTTGAACTTATGCCTGGCGATACTGTCAGCTCGCTTTCGGCGGTGGAGCGAAGAAATAAGGAAGCAAAACCACGTGTGATTGTCACACACGGCTATCAAAGGATGACTAAGAGGACTTCTGTCTCTGTGGAATTCATCAGGAAGTTTGCATATTGTTTTACACTTTAGCAGAGTTGAGGGAAATACCTGCACTCTCTGGCTGTGGGTGTGCGCATGGGAGATCTAACCTCACACAGGCCCTCTGAGGGAGCTGTTCAGCTTTCTGTGGTGCTAAAGCGGCTGTATGACCGCAGCACAACATATCTGTAATTCCCCTTTTGACCAGTGGAAACTGAAACTTGGATATCTCTAACTGTCTTTTTGAGCAGACAAATTGACGTTATAGATAGCTGACACATTTCAATCGGGCGATACTCGTGCTTGTCATTTAAAAGTCATTTTCTGTGTTCAAAACGACAGTAAGACATATCCATGTTTCAGTAAGGCTACCAACACAGTGGCAAAATGCACCCTGATATCCAGATATGGAATCCAGCTTGGTCACAACATATCTGACTTTTGAATGACTGACTCTCTACTAGAAGAGAGGGAGATACGCTGCGTAAAGCACAGGAAGATGGATCAGTCTATTCAATACAAACTTACACATACCTGCAAATGTCATTTAGGAAATGTTACGACTCGAATGTCTCGTTCAATGACACTTTTGGAGATATCGGTTTTGCCACTTTTTACTGGTTGAAAGTGAATGACATCATCTGCTGATTCTGCTTTTGACCTTTTTCGGGAGAAATTCCCTCGTTTTTGGCCACAACGATACATGACTCGGCCTCAAGTGCCTTGATCTGCGTGCAGTATGACAATCATTGTCAGCGAATCAGTGAATCTACATACAGTGAATTTCTTGTTTACGGCATAATTCAAATGAAGCATTTCCAGTCACACTCGAACCCGCGACCTCTTGCACTCTAACCGAATGCGTAGTCCACTGAGCTAAAGCCCCAAACACCGATTTCCGCCGCCAAATAGTAGTCTATTTGAACTTATGCCTGGCGATACTGTCAGCTCGCTTTCGGCGGTGGAGCGAAGAAATAAGGAAGCAAAACCACGTGTGATTTTCACACACGGCTATCAAAGGATGACTAAGAGGACTTCTGTCTCTGTGGAATTCATCAGGAAGTTTGCATATTGTTTTACACTTTAGCAGAGTTGAGGGAAATACCTGCACTCTCTGGCTGTGGGTGTGCGCATGGGAGATCTAACCTCACACAGGCCCTCTGAGGGAGCTGTTCAGCTTTCTGTGGTGCTAAAGCGGCTGTATGACCGCAGCACAACATATCTGTAATTCCCTTTTACCAGTGGAAACTGAAACTTGGATATCTCTAACTGTCTTTTTGAGCAGACAAATTGACGTTATAGATAGCTGACACATTTCAATCGGGCGATACTCGTGCTTGTCATTTAAAAGTCATTTTCTGTGTTCAAAACGACAGTAAGACATATCCATGTTTCAGTAAGGCTACCAACACAGTGGCAAAATGCACCCTGATATCCAGATATGGAATCCAGCTTGGTCACAACATATCTGACTTTTGAATGACTGACTCTCTACTAGAAGAGAGGGAGATACGCTGCGTAAAGCACAGGAAGATGGATCAGTCTATTCAATACAAACTTACACATACCTGCAATTGTCATTTAGGAAATGTTACGATTCGAATGTCTCGTTCAATGACACTTTTGGAGATATCGGTTTTGCCACTTTTTACTGGTTGAAAGTGAATGACATCATCTGCTGATTCTGCTTTTGACCTTTTCGGGAGCACTTCCCTCGTTTTTGGCCACAACGATACATGACTCGGCCTCAAGTGCCTTGATCTGCGTGCAGTATGACAATCATTGTCAGCGAATCAGTGAATCTACATACAGTGAATTTCTTGTTTACGGCATAATTCAAATGAAGCATTTGCAGTCACACTCGAACCCGCGACCTCTTGCACTCTAACCGAATGCGTAGTCCACTGAGCTAAAGCCCCAAACACCGATTTCCGCCGCCAAATAGTAGTCTATTTGAACTTATGCCTGGCGATACTGTCAGCTCGCTTTCGGCGGTGGAGCGAAGAAATAAGGAAGCAAAACCACGTGTGATTGTCACACACGGCTATCAAAGGATGACTAAGAGGACTTCTGTCTCTGTGGAATTCATCAGGAAGTTTGCATATTGTTTTACACTTTAGCAGAGTTGAGGGAAATACCTGCACTCTCTGGCTGTGGGTGTGCGCATGGGAGATCTAACCTCACACAGGCCCTCTGAGGGAGCTGTTCAGCTTTCTGTGGTGCTAAAGCGGCTGTATGACCGCAGCACAACATATCTGTAATTCCCCTTTTGACCAGTGGAAACTGAAACTTGGATATCTCTAACTGTCTTTTGAGCAGACAAATTGACGTTATAGATAGCTGACACATTTCAATCGGGCGATACTCGTGCTTGTCATTTAAAAGTCATTTTCTGTGTTCAAAACGACAGTAAGACATATCCATGTTTCAGTAAGGCTACCAACACAGTGGCAAAATGCACCCTGATATCCAGATATGGAATCCAGCTTGGTCACAACATATCTGACTTTTGAATGACTGACTCTCTACTAGAAGAGAGGGAGATACGCTGCGTAAAGCACAGGAAGATGGATCAGTCTATTCAATACAAACTTACACATACCTGCAAATGTCATTTAGGAAATGTTACGACTCGAATGTCTCGTTCAATGACACTTTTGGAGATATCGGTTTTGCCACTTTTTACTGGTTGAAAGTGAATGACATCATCTGCTGATTCTGCTTTTGACCTTTTTCGGGAGCACTTCCCCTCGTTTTTTGGCCACAACGATACATGACTCGGCCTCAAGTGCCTTGATCTGCGTGCAGTATGACAATCATTGTCAGCGAATCAGTGAATCTACATACAGTGAATTTCTTGTTTACGGCATAATTCAAATGAAGCATTTGCAGTCACACTCGAACCCGCGACCTCTTGCACTCTAACCGAATGCGTAGTCCACTGAGCTAAAGCCCCAAACACCGATTTCCGCCGCCAAATAGTAGTCTATTTGAACTTATGCCTGGCGATACTGTCAGCTCGCTTTCGGCGGTGGAGCGAAGAAATAAGGAAGCAAAACCACGTGTGATTTTCACACACGGCTATCAAAGGATGACTAAGAGGACTTCTGTCTCTGTGGAATTCATCAGGAAGTTTGCATATTGTTTTACACTTTAGCAGAGTTGAGGGAAATACCTGCACTCTCTGGCTGTGGGTGTGCGCATGGGAGATCTAACCTCACACAGGCCCTCTGAGGGAGCTGTTCAGCTTTCTGTGGTGCTAAAGCGGCTGTATGACCGCAGCACAACATATCTGTAATTCCCCTTTTGACCAGTGGAAACTGAAACTTGGATATCTCTAACTGTCTTTTTGAGCAGACAAATTGACGTTATAGATAGCTGACACATTTCAATCAGGCGATACTCGTGCTTGTCATTTAAAAGTCATTTTCTGTGTTCAAAACGACAGTAAGACATATCCATGTTTCAGTAAGGCTACCAACACAGTGGCAAAATGCACCCTGATATCCAGATATGGAATCCAGCTTGGTCACAACATATCTGACTTTTGAATGACTGACTCTCTACTAGAAGAGAGGGAGATACGCTGCGTAAAGCACAGGAAGATGGATCAGTCTATTCAATACAAACTTACACATACCTGCAATTGTCATTTAGGAAATGTTACGATTCGAATGTCTCGTTCAATGACACTTTTGGAGATATCGGTTTTGCCACTTTTTACTGGTTGAAAGTGAATGACATCATCTGCTGATTCTGCTTTTGACCTTTTTCGGGAGCACTTCCCCTCGTTTTTTGGCCACAACGATACATGACTCGGCCTCAAGTGCCTTGATCTGCGTGCAGTATGACAATCATTGTCAGCGAATCAGTGAATCTACATACAGTGAATTTCTTGTTTACGGCATAATTCAAATGAAGCATTTGCAGTCACACTCGAACCCGCGACCTCTTGCACTCTAACCGAATGCGTAGTCCACTGAGCTAAAGCCCCAAACACCGATTTCCGCCGCCAAATAGTAGTCTATTTGAACTTATGCCTGGCGATACTGTCAGCTCGCTTTCGGCGGTGGAGCGAAGAAATAAGGAAGCAAAACCACGTGTGATTGTCACACACGGCTATCAAAGGATGACTAAGAGGACTTCTGTCTCTGTGGAATTCATCAGGAAGTTTGCATATTGTTTTACACTTTAGCAGAGTTGAGGGAAATACCTGCACTCTCTGGCTGTGGGTGTGCGCATGGGAGATCTAACCTCACACAGGCCCTCTGAGGGAGCTGTTCAGCTTTCTGTGGTGCTAAAGCGGCTGTATGACCGCAGCACAACATATCTGTAATTCCCCTTTTGACCAGTGGAAACTGAAACTTGGATATCTCTAACTGTCTTTTGTAGCAGACAAATTGACGTTATAGATAGCTGACACATTTCAATCGGGCGATACTCGTGCTTGTCATTTAAAAGTCATTTTCTGTGTTCAAAACGACAGTAAGACATATCCATGTTTCAGTAAGGCTACCAACACAGTGGCAAAATGCACCCTGATATCCAGATATGGAATCCAGCTTGGTCACAACATATCTGACTTTTGAATGACTGACTCTCTACTAGAAGAGAGGGAGATACGCTGCGTAAAGCACAGGAAGATGGATCAGTCTATTCAATACAAACTTACACATACCTGCAAATGTCATTTAGGAAATGTTACGACTCGAATGTCTCGTTCAATGACACTTTTGGAGATATCGGTTTTGCCACTTTTTACTGGTTGAAAGTGAATGACATCATCTGCTGATTCTGCTTTTGACCTTTTCGGGAGCACTTCCCTCGTTTTTGGCCACAACGATACATGACTCGGCCTCAAGTGCCTTGATCTGCGTGCAGTATGACAATCATTGTCAGCGAATCAGTGAATCTACATACAGTGAATTTCTTGTTTACGGCATAATTCAAATGAAGCATTTCCAGTCACACTCGAACCCGCGACCTCTTGCACTCTAACCGAATGCGTAGTCCACTGAGCTAAAGCCCCAAACACCGATTTCCGCCGCCAAATAGTAGTCTATTTCAACTTATGCCTGGCGATACTGTCAGCTCGCTTTCGGCGGTGGAGCGAAGAAATAAGGAAGCAAAACCACGTGTGATTTTCACACACGGCTATCAAAGGATGACTAAGAGGACTTCTGTCTCTGTGGAATTCATCAGGAAGTTTGCATATTGTTTTACACTTTAGCAGAGTTGAGGGAAATACCTGCACTCTCTGGCTGTGGGTGTGCGCATGGGAGATCTAACCTCACACAGGCCCTCTGAGGGAGCTGTTCAGCTTTCTGTGGTGCTAAAGCGGCTGTATGACCGCAGCACAACATATCTGTAATTCCCCTTTTGACCAGTGGAAACTGAAACTTGGATATCTCTAACTGTCTTTTGAGCAGACAAATTGACGTTATAGATAGCTGACACATTTCAATCGGGCGATACTCGTGCTTGTCATTTAAAAGTCATTTTCTGTGTTCAAAACGACAGTAAGACATATCCATGTTTCAGTAAGGCTACCAACACAGTGGCAAAATGCACCCTGATATCCAGATATGGAATCCAGCTTGGTCACAACATATCTGACTTTTGAATGACTGACTCTCTACTAGAAGAGAGGGAGATACGCTGCGTAAAGCACAGGAAGATGGATCAGTCTATTCAATACAAACTTACACATACCTGCAATTGTCATTTAGGAAATGTTACGATTCGAATGTCTCGTTCAATGACACTTTTGGAGATATCGGTTTTGCCACTTTTACTGGTTGAAAGTGAATGACATCATCTGCTGATTCTGCTTTTGACCTTTTCGGGAGCACTTCCCTCGTTTTTGGCCACAACGATACATGACTCGGCCTCAAGTGCCTTGATCTGCGTGCAGTATGACAATCATTGTCAGCGAATCAGTGAATCTACATACAGTGAATTTCTTGTTTACGGCATAATTCAAATGAAGCATTTGCAGTCACACTCGAACCCGCGACCTCTTGCACTCTAACCGAATGCGTAGTCCACTGAGCTAAAGCCCCAAACACCGATTTCCGCCGCCAAATAGTAGTCTATTTGAACTTATGCCTGGCGATACTGTCAGCTCGCTTTCGGCGGTGGAGCGAAGAAATAAGGAAGCAAAACCACGTGTGATTGTCACACACGGCTATCAAAGGATGACTAAGAGGACTTCTGTCTCTGTGGAATTCATCAGGAAGTTTGCATATTGTTTTACACTTTAGCAGAGTTGAGGGAAATACCTGCACTCTCTGGCTGTGGGTGTGCGCATGGGAGATCTAACCTCACACAGGCCCTCTGAGGGAGCTGTTCAGCTTTCTGTGGTGCTAAAGCGGCTGTATGACCGCAGCACAACATATCTGTAATTCCCCTTTTGACCAGTGGAAACTGAAACTTGGATATCTCTAACTGTCTTTTTGAGCAGACAAATTGACGTTATAGATAGCTGACACATTTCAATCGGGCGATACTCGTGCTTGTCATTTAAAAGTCATTTTCTGTGTTCAAAACGACAGTAAGACATATCCATGTTTCAGTAAGGCTACCAACACAGTGGCAAAATGCACCCTGATATCCAGATATGGAATCCAGCTTGGTCACAACATATCTGACTTTTGAATGACTGACTCTCTACTAGAAGAGAGGGAGATACGCTGCGTAAAGCACAGGAAGATGGATCAGTCTATTCAATACAAACTTACACATACCTGCAATTGTCATTTAGGAAATGTTACGACTCGAATGTCTCGTTCAATGACACTTTTGGAGATATCGGTTTTGCCACTTTTTACTGGTTGAAAGTGAATGAAATCATCTGCTGATTCTGCTTTTGACCTTTTCGGGAGCACTTCCCTCATTTTTTGGCCACAGCGATACATGACTCGGCCTCAAGTGCCTTGATCTGCGTGCAGTATGACAATCATTGTCAGCGAATCAGTGAATCTACATACAGTGAATTTCTTGTTTACGGCATAATTCAAATGAAGCATTTGCAGTCACACTCGAACCCACGACCTCTTGCACTCTAACCGGATGCGTAGTCCACTGAGCTAAAGCCCCAAACACCGATTTCCGCCGCCAAATAGTAGTCTATTTGAACTTATGCCTGGCGATACTGTCAGCTCGCTTTCGGCGGTGGAGCGAAGAAATAAGGAAGCAAAACCACGTGTGATTTTCACACACGGCTATCAAAGGATGACTAAGTGGACTTCTGTCTCTGTGGAATTCATCAGGAAGTTTGCATATTGTTTTACACTTTAGCAGAGTTGAGGGAAATACCTGCACTCTCTGGCTGTGGGTGTGCGCATGGGAGATCTAACCTCACACAGGCCCTCTGAGGGAGCTGTTCAGCTTTCTGTGGTGCTAAAGCGGCTGTATGACCGCAGCACAACATATCTGTAATTCCCCTTTTGACCAGTGGAAACTGAAACTTGGATATCTCTAACTGTCTTTTTGAGCAGACAAATTGACGTTATAGATAGCTGACACATTTCAATCGGGCGATACTCGTGCTTGTCATTTAAAAGTCATTTTCTGTGTTCAAAACGACAGTAAGGCATATCCATGTTTCAGTAAGGCTACCAACACAGTGGCAAAATGCACCCTGATATCCAGATATGGAATCCAGCTTGGTCACAACATATCTGACTTTTGAATGACTGACTCTCTACTAGAAGAGAGGGAGATACGCTGCGTAAAGCACAGGAAGATGGATCAGTCTATTCAATACAAACTTACACATACCTGCAATTGTCATTTAGGAAATGTTACGACTCGAATGTCTCGTTCAATGACACTTTTGGAGATATCCGTTTTGCCACTTTTTACTGGTTGAAAGTCAATGACATCATCTGCTGATTCTGCTTTTGACCTTTTTCGGGAGCACTTCCCCTCATTTTTTGGCCACAGCGATACATGACTCGGCCTCAAGTGCCTTGATCTGCGTGCAGTATGACAATCATTGTCAGCGAATCAGTGAATCTACATACAGTGAATTTCTTGTTTACGGCATAATTCAAATGAAGCATTTCCAGTCACACTCGAACCCGCGACCTCTTGCACTCTAACCGAATGCGTAGTCCACTGAGCTAAAGCCCCAAACACCGATTTCCGCCGCCAAATAGTAGTCTATTTGAACTTATGCCTGGCGATACTGTCAGCTCGCTTTCGGCGGTGGAGCGAAGAAATAAGGAAGCAAAACCACGTGTGATTTTCACACACGGCTATCAAAGGATGACTAAGAGGACTTCTGTCTCTGTGGAATTCATCAGGAAGTTTGCATATTGTTTTACACTTTAGCAGAGTTGAGGGAAATACCTGCACTCTCTGGCTGTGGGTGTGCGCATGGGAGATCTAACCTCACACAGGCCCTCTGAGGGAGCTGTTCAGCTTTCTGTGGTGCTAAAGCGGCTGTATGACCGCAGCACAACATATCTGTAATTCCCTTTGACCAGTGGAAACTGAAACATGGATATCTCTAACTGTCTTTTTGAGCAGACAAATTGACGTTATAGATGGCTGACACATTTCAATCGGGCGATACTCGTGCTTGTCATTTAAAAGTCATTTTCTGTGTTCAAAACGACAGTAAGACATATCCATGTTTCAGTAAGGCTACCAAAACAGTGGCAAAATGCACCCTGATATCCAGATATGGAATCCAGCTTGGTCACAACATATCTGACTTTTGAATGACTGACTCTCTACTAGAAGAGAGGGAGATACGCTGCGTAAAGCACAGGAAGATGGATCAGTCTATTCAATACAAACTTACACATACCTGCAATTGTCATTTAGGAAATGTTACGACTCGAATGTCTCGTTCAATGACACTTTTGGAGATATCCGTTTTGCCACTTTTTACTGGTTGAAAGTCAATGACATCATCTGCTGATTCTGCTTTTGACCTTTTCGGGAGCACTTCCCTCATTTTTTGGCCACAGCGATACATGACTCGGCCTCAAGTGCCTTGATCTGCGTGCAGTATGACAATCATTGTCAGCGAATCAGTGAATCTACATACAGTGAATTTCTTGTTTACGGCATAATTCAAATGAAGCATTTCCAGTCACACTCGAACCCGCGACCTCTTGCACTCTAACCGAATGCGTAGTCCACTGAGCTAAAGCCCCAAACACCGATTTCCGCCGCCAAATAGTAGTCTATTTGAACTTATGCCTGGCGATACTGTCAGCTCGCTTTCGGCGGTGGAGCGAAGAAATAAGGAAGCAAAACCACGTGTGATTGTCACACACGGCTATCAAAGGATGACTAAGTGGACTTCTGTCTCTGTGGAATTCATCAGGAAGTTTGCATATTGTTTTACACTTTAGCAGAGTTGAGGGAAATACCTGCACTCTCTGGCTGTGGGTGTGCGCATGGGAGATCTAACCTCACACAGGCCCTCTGAGGGAGCTGTTCAGCTTTCTGTGGTGCTAAAGCGGCTGTATGACCGCAGCAGCACAACATATCTGTAATTCCCTTTTGACCAGTGGAAACTGAAACTTGGATATCTCTAACTGTCTTTTTGAGCAGACAAATTGACGTTATAGATAGCTGACACATTTCAATCGGGCGATACTCGTGCTTGTCATTTAAAAGTCATTTTCTGTGTTCAAAACGACAGTAAGACATATCCATGTTTCAGTAAGGCTACCAACACAGTGGCAAATGCACCCTGATATCCAGATATGGAATCCAGCTTGGTCACAACATATCTGACTTTTGAATGACTGACTCTCTACTAGAAGAGAGGGAGATACGCTGCGTAAAGCACAGGAAGATGGATCAGTCTATTCAATACAAACTTACACATACCTGCAATTGTCATTTAGGAAATGTTACGACTCGAATGTCTCGTTCAATGACACTTTTGGAGATATCGGTTTTGCCACTTTTTACTGGTTGAAAGTGAATGACATCATCTGCTGATTCTGCTTTTGACCTTTTCGGGAGCACTTCCCTCGTTTTTGGCCACAGCGATACATGACTCGGCCTCAAGTGCCTTGATCTGCGTGCAGTATGACAATCATTGTCAGCGAATCAGTGAATCTACATACAGTGAATTTCTTGTTTACGGCATAATTCAAATGAAGCATTTCCAGTCACACTCGAACCCGCGACCTCTTGCACTCTAACCGAATGCGTAGTCCACTGAGCTAAAGCCCCAAACACCGATTTCCGCCGCCAAATAGTAGTCTATTTGAACTTATGCCTGGCGATACTGTCAGCTCGCTTTCGGCGGTGGAGCGAAGAAATAAGGAAGCAAAACCACGTGTGATTGTCACACACGGCTATCAAAGGATGACTAAGAGGACTTCTGTCTCTGTGGAATTCATCAGGAAGTTTGCATATTGTTTTACACTTTAGCAGAGTTGAGGGAAATACCTGCACTCTCTGGCTGTGGGTGTGCGCATGGGAGATCTAACCTCACACAGGCCCTCTGAGGGAGCTGTTCAGCTTTCTGTGGTGCTAAAGCGGCTGTATGACCGCAGCACAACATATCTGTAATTCCCTTTTGACCAGTGGAAACTGAAACTTGGATATCTCTAACTGTCTTTTGAGCAGACAAATTGACGTTATAGATAGCTGACACATTTCAATCGGGCGATACTCGTGCTTGTCATTTAAAAGTCATTTTCTGTGTTCAAAACGACAGTAAGACATATCCATGTTTCAGTAAGGCTACCAACACAGTGGCAAAATGCACCCTGATATCCAGATATGGAATCCAGCTTGGTCACAACATATCTGACTTTTGAATGACTGACTCTCTACTAGAAGAGAGGGAGATACGCTGCGTAAAGCACAGGAAGATGGATCAGTCTATTCAATACAAACTTACACATACCTGCAATTGTCATTTAGGAAATGTTACGACTCGAATGTCTCGTTCAATGACACTTTTGGAGATATCGGTTTTGCCACTTTTTACTGGTTGAAAGTGAATGACATCATCTGCTGATTCTGCTTTTGACCTTTTCGGGAGCACTTCCCTCGTTTTTGGCCACAGCGATACATGACTCGGCCTCAAGTGCCTTGATCTGCGTGCAGTATGACAATCATTGTCAGCGAATCAGTGAATCTACATACAGTGAATTTCTTGTTTACGGCATAATTCAAATGAAGCATTTCCAGTCACACTCGAACCCGCGACCTCTTGCACTCTAACCGAATGCGTAGTCCACTGAGCTAAAGCCCCAAACACCGATTTCCGCCGCCAAATAGTAGTCTATTTGAACTTATGCCTGGCGATACTGTCAGCTCGCTTTCGGCGGTGGAGCGAAGAAATAAGGAAGCAAAACCACGTGTGATTGTCACACACGGCTATCAAAGGATGACTAAGTGGACTTCTGTCTCTGTGGAATTCATCAGGAAGTTTGCATATTGTTTTACACTTTAGCAGAGTTGAGGGAAATACCTGCACTCTCTGGCTGTGGGTGTGCGCATGGGAGATCTAACCTCACACAGGCCCTCTGAGGGAGCTGTTCAGCTTTCTGTGGTGCTAAAGCGGCTGTATGACCGCAGCACAACATATCTGTAATTCCCCTTTTGACCAGTGGAAACTGAAACTTGGATATCTCTAACTGTCTTTTGAGCAGACAAATTGACGTTATAGATAGCTGACACATTTCAATCGGGCGATACTCGTGCTTGTCATTTAAAAGTCATTTTCTGTGTTCAAAACGACAGTAAGACATATCCATGTTTCAGTAAGGCTACCAACACAGTGGCAAAATGCACCCTGATATCCAGATATGGAATCCAGCTTGGTCACAACATATCTGACTTTTGAATGACTGACTCTCTACTAGAAGAGAGGGAGATACGCTGCGTAAAGCACAGGAAGATGGATCAGTCTATTCAATACAAACTTACACATACCTGCAATTGTCATTTAGGAAATGTTACGACTCGAATGTCTCGTTCAATGACACTTTTGGAGATATCCGTTTTGCCACTTTTTACTGGTTGAAAGTCAATGACATCATCTGCTGATTCTGCTTTTGACCTTTTTCGGGAGCACTTCCCCTCATTTTTTGGCCACAACGATACATGACTCGGCCTCAAGTGCCTTGATCTGCGTGCAGTATGACAATCATTGTCAGCGAATCAGTGAATCTACATACAGTGAATTTCTTGTTTACGGCATAATTCAAATGAAGCATTTGCAGTCACACTCGAACCCGCGACCTCTTGCACTCTAACCGAATGCGTAGTCCACTGAGCTAAAGCCCCAAACACCGATTTCCGCCGCCAAATAGTAGTCTATTTCAACTTATGCCTGGCGATACTGTCAGCTCGCTTTCGGCGGTGGAGCGAAGAAATAAGGAAGCAAAACCACGTGTGATTTTCACACACGGCTATCAAAGGATGACTAAGAGGACTTCTGTCTCTGTGGAATTCATCAGGAAGTTTGCATATTGTTTTACACTTTAGCAGAGTTGAGGGAAATACCTGCACTCTCTGGCTGTGGGTGTGCGCATGGGAGATCTAACCTCACACAGGCCCTCTGAGGGAGCTGTTCAGCTTTCTGTGGTGCTAAAGCGGCTGTATGACTGCAGCACAACATATCTGTAATTCCCCTTTTGACCAGTGGAAACTGAAACATGGATATCTCTAACTGTCTTTTTGAGCAGACAAATTGACGTTATAGATGGCTGACACATTTCAATCGGGCGATACTCGTGCTTGTCATTTAAAAGTCATTTTCTGTGTTCAAAACGACAGTAAGACATATCCATGTTTCAGTAAGGCTACCAACACAGTGGCAAAATGCACCCTGATATCCAGATATGGAATCCAGCTTGGTCACAACATATCTGACTTTTGAATGACTGACTCTCTACTAGAAGAGAGGGAGATACGCTGCGTAAAGCACAGGAAGATGGATCAGTCTATTCAATACAAACTTACACATACCTGCAATTGTCATTTAGGAAATGTTACGACTCGAATGTCTCGTTCAATGACACTTTTGGAGATATCCGTTTTGCCACTTTTTACTGGTTGAAAGTCAATGACATCATCTGCTGATTCTGCTTTTGACCTTTTCGGGAGCACTTCCCCTCGTTTTTGGCCACAACGATACATGACTCGGCCTCAAGTGCCTTGATCTGCGTGCAGTATGACAATCATTGTCAGCGAATCAGTGAATCTACATACAGTGAATTTCTTGTTTACGGCATAATTCAAATGAAGCATTTCCAGTCACACTCGAACCCGCGACCTCTTGCACTCTAACCGAATGCGTAGTCCACTGAGCTAAAGCCCCAAACACCGATTTCCGCCGCCAAATAGTAGTCTATTTCAACTTATGCCTGGCGATACTGTCAGCTCGCTTTCGGCGGTGGAGCGAAGAAATAAGGAAGCAAAACCACGTGTGATTTTCACACACGGCTATCAAAGGATGACTAAGAGGACTTCTGTCTCTGTGGAATTCATCAGGAAGTTTGCATATTGTTTTACACTTTAGCAGAGTTGAGGGAAATACCTGCACTCTCTGGCTGTGGGTGTGCGCATGGGAGATCTAACCTCACACAGGCCCTCTGAGGGAGCTGTTCAGCTTTCTGTGGTGCTAAAGCGGCTGTATGACCGCAGCACAACATATCTGTAATTCCCTTTTGACCAGTGGAAACTGAAACTTGGATATCTCTAACTGTCTTTTTGAGCAGACAAATTGACGTTATAGATAGCTGACACATTTCAATCGGGCGATACTCGTGCTTGTCATTTAAAAGTCATTTTCTGTGTTCAAAACGACAGTAAGACATATCCATGTTTCAGTAAGGCTACCAAAACAGTGGCAAAATGCACCCTGATATCCAGATATGGAATCCAGCTTGGTCACAACATATCTGACTTTTGAATGACTGACTCTCTACTAGAAGAGAGGGAGATACGCTGCGTAAAGCACAGGAAGATGGATCAGTCTATTCAGTACAAACTTACACATACCTGCAATTGTCATTTAGGAAATGTTACGACTCGAATGTCTCGTTCAATGACACTTTTGGAGATATCGGTTTTGCCACTTTTTACTGGTTGAAAGTGAATGACATCATCTGCTGATTCTGCTTTTGACCTTTTTCGGGAGCACTTCCCCTCGTTTTTTGGCCACAGCGATACATGACTCGGCCTCAAGTGCCTTGATCTGCGTGCAGTATGACAATCATTGTCAGCGAATCAGTGAATCTACATACAGTGAATTTCTTGTTTACGGCATAATTCAAATGAAGCATTTCCAGTCACACTCGAACCCGCGACCTCTTGCACTCTAACCGAATGCGTAGTCCACTGAGCTAAAGCCCCAAACACCGATTTCCGCCGCCAAATAGTAGTCTATTTGAACTTATGCCTGGCGATACTGTCAGCTCGCTTTCGGCGGTGGAGCGAAGAAATAAGGAAGCAAAACCACGTGTGATTTTCACACACGGCTATCAAAGGATGACTAAGAGGACTTCTGTCTCTGTGGAATTCATCAGGAAGTTTGCATATTGTTTTACACTTTAGCAGAGTTGAGGGAAATACCTGCACTCTCTGGCTGTGGGTGTGCGCATGGGAGATCTAACCTCACACAGGCCCTCTGAGGGAGCTGTTCAGCTTTCTGTGGTGCTAAAGCGGCTGTATGACTGCAGCACAACATATCTGTAATTCCCCTTTTGACCAGTGGAAACTGAAACTTGGATATCTCTAACTGTCTTTTTGAGCAGACAAATTGACGTTATAGATAGCTGACACATTTCAATCGGGCGATACTCGTGCTTGTCATTTAAAAGTCATTTTCTGTGTTCAAAACGACAGTAAGACATATCCATGTTTCAGTAAGGCTACCAACACAGTGGCAAAATGCACCCTGATATCCAGATATGGAATCCAGCTTGGTCACAACATATCTGACTTTTGAATGACTGACTCTCTACTAGAAGAGAGGGAGATACGCTGCGTAAAGCACAGGAAGATGGATCAGTCTATTCAATACAAACTTACACATACCTGCAATTGTCATTTAGGAAATGTTACGACTCGAATGTCTCGTTCAATGACACTTTTGGAGATATCGGTTTTGCCACTTTTTACTGGTTGAAAGTGAATGACATCATCTGCTGATTCTGCTTTTGACCTTTTCGGGAGCACTTCCCTCATTTTTGGCCACAGCGATACATGACTCGGCCTCAAGTGCCTTGATCTGCGTGCAGTATGACAATCATTGTCAGCGAATCAGTGAATCTACATACAGTGAATTTCTTGTTTACGGCATAATTCAAATGAAGCATTTCCAGTCACACTCGAACCCGCGACCTCTTGCACTCTAACCGAATGCGTAGTCCACTGAGCTAAAGCCCCAAACACCGATTTCCGCCGCCAAATAGTAGTCTATTTGAACTTATGCCTGGCGATACTGTCAGCTCGCTTTCGGCGGTGGAGCGAAGAAATAAGGAAGCAAAACCACGTGTGATTTTCACACACGGCTATCAAAGGATGACTAAGAGGACTTCTGTCTCTGTGGAATTCATCAGGAAGTTTGCATATTGTTTTACACTTTAGCAGAGTTGAGGGAAATACCTGCACTCTCTGGCTGTGGGTGTGCGCATGGGAGATCTAACCTCACACAGGCCCTCTGAGGGAGCTGTTCAGCTTTCTGTGGTGCTAAAGCGGCTGTATGACCGCAGCACAACATATCTGTAATTCCCCTTTTGACCAGTGGAAACTGAAACTTGGATATCTCTAACTGTCTTTTGAGCAGACAAATTGACGTTATAGATGGCTGACACATTTCAATCGGGCGATACTCGTGCTTGTCATTTAAAAGTCATTTTCTGTGTTCAAAACGACAGTAAGACATATCCATGTTTCAGTAAGGCTACCAAAACAGTGGCAAAATGCACCCTGATATCCAGATATGGAATCCAGCTTGGTCACAACATATCTGACTTTTGAATGACTGACTCTCTACTAGAAGAGAGGGAGATACGCTGCGTAAAGCACAGGAAGATGGATCAGTCTATTCAATACAAACTTACACATACCTGCAATTGTCATTTAGGAAATGTTACGACTCGAATGTCTCGTTCAATGACACTTTTGGAGATATCCGTTTTGCCACTTTTACTGGTTGAAAGTCAATGACATCATCTGCTGATTCTGCTTTTGACCTTTTTCGGGAGCACTTCCCTCGTTTTTTGGCCACAACGATACATGACTCGGCCTCAAGTGCCTTGATCTGCGTGCAGTATGACAATCATTGTCAGCGAATCAGTGAATCTACATACAGTGAATTTCTTGTTTACGGCATAATTCAAATGAAGCATTTGCAGTCACACTCGAACCCGCGACCTCTTGCACTCTAACCGAATGCGTAGTCCACTGAGCTAAAGCCCCAAACACCGATTTCCGCCGCCAAATAGTAGTCTATTTCAACTTATGCCTGGCGATACTGTCAGCTCGCTTTCGGCGGTGGAGCGAAGAAATAAGGAAGCAAAACCACGTGTGATTTTCACACACGGCTATCAAAGGATGACTAAGAGGACTTCTGTCTCTGTGGAATTCATCAGGAAGTTTGCATATTGTTTTACACTTTAGCAGAGTTGAGGGAAATACCTGCACTCTCTGGCTGTGGGTGTGCGCATGGGAGATCTAACCTCACACAGGCCCTCTGAGGGAGCTGTTCAGCTTTCTGTGGTGCTAAAGCGGCTGTATGACTGCAGCACAACATATCTGTAATTCCCCTTTTGACCAGTGGAAACTGAAACTTGGATATCTCTAACTGTCTTTTTGAGCAGACAAATTGACGTTATAGATAGCTGACACATTTCAATCGGGCGATACTCGTGCTTGTCATTTAAAAGTCATTTTCTGTGTTCAAAACGACAGTAAGACATATCCATGTTTCAGTAAGGCTACCAACACAGTGGCAAAATGCACCCTGATATCCAGATATGGAATCCAGCTTGGTCACAACATATCTGACTTTTGAATGACTGACTCTCTACTAGAAGAGAGGGAGATACGCTGCGTAAAGCACAGGAAGATGGATCAGTCTATTCAATACAAACTTACACATACCTGCAATTGTCATTTAGGAAATGTTACGACTCGAATGTCTCGTTCAATGACACTTTTGGAGATATCGGTTTTGCCACTTTTACTGGTTGAAAGTGAATGACATCATCTGCTGATTCTTCTTTTGACCTTTTTCGGGAGCACTTCCCCTCGTTTTTTGGCCACAGCGATACATGACTCGGCCTCAAGTGCCTTGATCTGCGTGCAGTATGACAATCATTGTCAGCGAATCAGTGAATCTACATACAGTGAATTTCTTGTTTACGGCATAATTCAAATGAAGCATTTCCAGTCACACTCGAACCCGCGACCTCTTGCACTCTAACCGAATGCGTAGTCCACTGAGCTAAAGCCCCAAACACCGATTTCCGCCGCCAAATAGTAGTCTATTTGAACTTATGCCTGGCGATACTGTCAGCTCGCTTTCGGCGGTGGAGCGAAGAAATAAGGAAGCAAAACCACGTGTGATTTTCACACACGGCTATCAAAGGATGACTAAGAGGACTTCTGTCTCTGTGGAATTCATCAGGAAGTTTGCATATTGTTTTACACTTTAGCAGAGTTGAGGGAAATACCTGCACTCTCTGGCTGTGGGTGTGCGCATGGGAGATCTAACCTCACACAGGCCCTCTGAGGGAGCTGTTCAGCTTTCTGTGGTGCTAAAGCGGCTGTATGACCGCAGCACAACATATCTGTAATTCCCTTTGACCAGTGGAAACTGAAACTTGGATATCTCTAACTGTCTTTTGAGCAGACAAATTGACGTTATAGATAGCTGACACATTTCAATCGGGCGATACTCGTGCTTGTCATTTAAAAGTCATTTTCTGTGTTCAAAACGACAGTAAGACATATCCATGTTTCAGTAAGGCTACCAACACAGTGGCAAAATGCACCCTGATATCCAGATATGGAATCCAGCTTGGTCACAACATATCTGACTTTTGAATGACTGACTCTCTACTAGAAGAGAGGGAGATACGCTGCGTAAAGCACAGGAAGATGGATCAGTCTATTCAATACAAACTTACACATACCTGCAATTGTCATTTAGGAAATGTTACGACTCGAATGTCTCGTTCAATGACACTTTTGGAGATATCCGTTTTGCCACTTTTTACTGGTTGAAAGTCAATGACATCATCTGCTGATTCTGCTTTTGACCTTTTCGGGAGCACTTCCCTCGTTTTTGGCCACAGCGATACATGACTCGGCCTCAAGTGCCTTGATCTGCGTGCAGTATGACAATCATTGTCAGCGAATCAGTGAATCTACATACAGTGAATTTCTTGTTTACGGCATAATTCAAATGAAGCATTTCCAGTCACACTCGAACCCGCGACCTCTTGCACTCTAACCGAATGCGTAGTCCACTGAGCTAAAGCCCCAAACACCGATTTCCGCCGCCAAATAGTAGTCTATTTCAACTTATGCCTGGCGATACTGTCAGCTCGCTTTCGGCGGTGGAGCGAAGAAATAAGGAAGCAAAACCACGTGTGATTGTCACACACGGCTATCAAAGGATGACTAAGAGGACTTCTGTCTCTGTGGAATTCATCAGGAAGTTTGCATATTGTTTTACACTTTAGCAGAGTTGAGGGAAATACCTGCACTCTCTGGCTGTGGGTGTGCGCATGGGAGATCTAACCTCACACAGGCCCTCTGAGGGAGCTGTTCAGCTTTCTGTGGTGCTAAAGCGGCTGTATGACCGCAGCACAACATATCTGTAATTCCCTTTGACCAGTGGAAACTGAAACTTGGATATCTCTAACTGTCTTTTTGAGCAGACAAATTGACGTTATAGATAGCTGACACATTTCAATCGGGCGATACTCGTGCTTGTCATTTAAAAGTCATTTTCTGTGTTCAAAACGACAGTAAGGCATATCCATGTTTCAGTAAGGCTACCAACACAGTGGCAAAATGCACCCTGATATCCAGATATGGAATCCAGCTTGGTCACAACATATCTGACTTTTGAATGACTGACTCTCTACTAGAAGAGAGGGAGATACGCTGCGTAAAGCACAGGAAGATGGATCAGTCTATTCAATACAAACTTACACATACCTGCAATTGTCATTTAGGAAATGTTACGACTCGAATGTCTCGTTCAATGACACTTTTGGAGATATCCGTTTTGCCACTTTTTACTGGTTGAAAGTCAATGACATCATCTGCTGATTCTGCTTTTGACCTTTTCGGGAGCACTTCCCTCGTTTTTGGCCACAGCGATACATGACTCGGCCTCAAGTGCCTTGATCTGCGTGCAGTATGACAATCATTGTCAGCGAATCAGTGAATCTACATACAGTGAATTTCTTGTTTACGGCATAATTCAAATGAAGCATTTCCAGTCACACTCGAACCCGCGACCTCTTGCACTCTAACCGAATGCGTAGTCCACTGAGCTAAAGCCCCAAACACCGATTTCCGCCGCCAAATAGTAGTCTATTTGAACTTATGCCTGGCGATACTGTCAGCTCGCTTTCGGCGGTGGAGCGAAGAAATAAGGAAGCAAAACCACGTGTGATTGTCACACACGGCTATCAAAGGATGACTAAGAGGACTTCTGTCTCTGTGGAATTCATCAGGAAGTTTGCATATTGTTTTACACTTTAGCAGAGTTGAGGGAAATACCTGCACTCTCTGGCTGTGGGTGTGCGCATGGGAGATCTAACCTCACACAGGCCCTCTGAGGGAGCTGTTCAGCTTTCTGTGGTGCTAAAGCGGCTGTATGACCGCAGCACAACATATCTGTAATTCCCCTTTTGACCAGTGGAAACTGAAACTTGGATATCTCTAACTGTCTTTTTGAGCAGACAAATTGACGTTATAGATAGCTGACACATTTCAATCGGGCGATACTCGTGCTTGTCATTTAAAAGTCATTTTCTGTGTTCAAAACGACAGTAAGACATATCCATGTTTCAGTAAGGCTACCAACACAGTGGCAAAATGCACCCTGATATCCAGATATGGAATCCAGCTTGGTCACAACATATCTGACTTTTGAATGACTGACTCTCTACTAGAAGAGAGGGAGATACGCTGCGTAAAGCACAGGAAGATGGATCAGTCTATTCAATACAAACTTACACATACCTGCAATTGTCATTTAGGAAATGTTACGACTCGAATGTCTCGTTCAATGACACTTTTGGAGATATCCGTTTTGCCACTTTTTACTGGTTGAAAGTCAATGACATCATCTGCTGCTTCTGCTTTTGACCTTTTCGGGAGCACTTCCCTCGTTTTTGGCCACAGCGATACATGACTCGGCCTCAAGTGCCTTGATCTGCGTGCAGTATGACAATCATTGTCAGCGAATCAGTGAATCTACATACAGTGAATTTCTTGTTTACGGCATAATTCAAATGAAGCATTTCCAGTCACACTCGAACCCGCGACCTCTTGCACTCTAACCGAATGCGTAGTCCACTGAGCTAAAGCCCCAAACACCGATTTCCGCCGCCAAATAGTAGTCTATTTGAACTTATGCCTGGCGATACTGTCAGCTCGCTTTCGGCGGTGGAGCGAAGAAATAAGGAAGCAAAACCACGTGTGATTGTCACACACGGCTATCAAAGGATGACTAAGAGGACTTCTGTCTCTGTGGAATTCATCAGGAAGTTTGCATATTGTTTTACACTTTAGCAGAGTTGAGGGAAATACCTGCACTCTCTGGCTGTGGGTGTGCGCATGGGAGATCTAACCTCACACAGGCCCTCTGAGGGAGCTGTTCAGCTTTCTGTGGTGCTAAAGCGGCTGTATGACCGCAGCACAACATATCTGTAATTCCCCTTTTGACCAGTGGAAACTGAAACTTGGATATCTCTAACTGTCTTTTGAGCAGACAAATTGACGTTATAGATAGCTGACACATTTCAATCGGGCGATACTCGTGCTTGTCATTTAAAAGTCATTTTCTGTGTTCAAAACGACAGTAAGACATATCCATGTTTCAGTAAGGCTACCAACACAGTGGCAAAATGCACCCTGATATCCAGATATGGAATCCAGCTTGGTCACAACATATCTGACTTTTGAATGACTGACTCTCTACTAGAAGAGAGGGAGATACGCTGCGTAAAGCACAGGAAGATGGATCAGTCTATTCAATACAAACTTACACATACCTGCAATTGTCATTTAGGAAATGTTACGACTCGAATGTCTCGTTCAATGACACTTTTGGAGATATCCGTTTTGCCACTTTTTACTGGTTGAAAGTCAATGACATCATCTGCTGATTCTGCTTTTGACCTTTTTCGGGAGCACTTCCCTCGTTTTTGGCCACAGCGATACATGACTCGGCCTCAAGTGCCTTGATCTGCGTGCAGTATGACAATCATTGTCAGCGAATCAGTGAATCTACATACAGTGAATTTCTTGTTTACGGCATAATTCAAATGAAGCATTTCCAGTCACACTCGAACCCGCGACCTCTTGCACTCTAACCGAATGCGTAGTCCACTGAGCTAAAGCCCCAAACACCGATTTCCGCCGCCAAATAGTAGTCTATTTCAACTTATGCCTGGCGATACTGTCAGCTCGCTTTCGGCGGTGGAGCGAAGAAATAAGGAAGCAAAACCACGTGTGATTGTCACACACGGCTATCAAAGGATGACTAAGAGGACTTCTGTCTCTGTGGAATTCATCAGGAAGTTTGCATATTGTTTTACACTTTAGCAGAGTTGAGGGAAATACCTGCACTCTCTGGCTGTGGGTGTGCGCATGGGAGATCTAACCTCACACAGGCCCTCTGAGGGAGCTGTTCAGCTTTCTGTGGTGCTAAAGCGGCTGTATGACCGCAGCACAACATATCTGTAATTCCCTTTGACCAGTGGAAACTGAAACTTGGATATCTCTAACTGTCTTTTTGAGCAGACAAATTGACGTTATAGATAGCTGACACATTTCAATCGGGCGATACTCGTGCTTGTCATTTAAAAGTCATTTTCTGTGTTCAAAACGACAGTAAGACATATCCATGTTTCAGTAAGGCTACCAACACAGTGGCAAAATGCACCCTGATATCCAGATATGGAATCCAGCTTGGTCACAACATATCTGACTTTTGAATGACTGACTCTCTACTAGAAGAGAGGGAGATACGCTGCGTAAAGCACAGGAAGATGGATCAGTCTATTCAATACAAACTTACACATACCTGCAATTGTCATTTAGGAAATGTTACGACTCGAATGTCTCGTTCAATGACACTTTTGGAGATATGCGTTTAGCCACTTTTACTGGTTGAAAGTGAATGACATCATCTGCTGATTCTGCTTTTGACCTTTTTCGGGAGCACTTCCCTCGTTTTTGGCCACAGCGATACATGACTCGGCCTCAAGTGCCTTGATCTGCGTGCAGTATGACAATCATTGTCAGCGAATCAGTGAATCTACATACAGTGAATTTCTTGTTTACGGCATAATTCAAATGAAGCATTTCCAGTCACACTCGAACCCGCGACCTCTTGCACTCTAACCGAATGCGTAGTCCACTGAGCTAAAGCCCCAAACACCGATTTCCGCCGCCAAATAGTAGTCTATTTCAACTTATGCCTGGCGATACTGTCAGCTCGCTTTCGGCGGTGGAGCGAAGAAATAAGGAAGCAAAACCACGTGTGATTTTCACACACGGCTATCAAAGGATGACTAAGAGGACTTCTGTCTCTGTGGAATTCATCAGGAAGTTTGCATATTGTTTTACACTTTAGCAGAGTTGAGGGAAATACCTGCACTCTCTGGCTGTGGGTGTGCGCATGGGAGATCTAACCTCACACAGGCCCTCTGAGGGAGCTGTTCAGCTTTCTGTGGTGCTAAAGCGGCTGTATGACCGCAGCACAACATATCTGTAATTCCCTTTGACCAGTGGAAACTGAAACTTGGATATCTCTAACTGTCTTTTGAGCAGACAAATTGACGTTATAGATAGCTGACACATTTCAATCGGGCGATACTCGTGCTTGTCATTTAAAAGTCATTTTCTGTGTTCAAAACGACAGTAAGACATATCCATGTTTCAGTAAGGCTACCAAAACAGTGGCAAAATGCACCCTGATATCCAGATATGGAATCCAGCTTGGTCACAACATATCTGACTTTTGAATGACTGACTCTCTACTAGAAGAGAGGGAGATACGCTGCGTAAAGCACAGGAAGATGGATCAGTCTATTCAATACAAACTTACACATACCTGCAATTGTCATTTAGGAAATGTTACGACTCGAATGTCTCGTTCAATGACACTTTTGGAGATATCCGTTTTGCCACTTTTTACTGGTTGAAAGTCAATGACATCATCTGCTGATTCTGCTTTTGACCTTTTTCGGGAGCACTTCCCTCGTTTTTGGCCACAGCGATACATGACTCGGCCTCAAGTGCCTTGATCTGCGTGCAGTATGACAATCATTGTCAGCGAATCAGTGAATCTACATACAGTGAATTTCTTGTTTACGGCATAATTCAAATGAAGCATTTCCAGTCACACTCGAACCCGCGACCTCTTGCACTCTAACCGAATGCGTAGTCCACTGAGCTAAAGCCCCAAACACCGATTTCCGCCGCCAAATAGTAGTCTATTTCAACTTATGCCTGGCGATACTGTCAGCTCGCTTTCGGCGGTGGAGCGAAGAAATAAGGAAGCAAAACCACGTGTGATTTTCACACACGGCTATCAAAGGATGACTAAGAGGACTTCTGTCTCTGTGGAATTCATCAGGAAGTTTGCATATTGTTTTACACTTTAGCAGAGTTGAGGGAAATACCTGCACTCTCTGGCTGTGGGTGTGCGCATGGGAGATCTAACCTCACACAGGCCCTCTGAGGGAGCTGTTCAGCTTTCTGTGGTGCTAAAGCGGCTGTATGACCGCAGCACAACATATCTGTAATTCCCTTTGACCAGTGGAAACTGAAACTTGGATATCTCTAACTGTCTTTTTGAGCAGACAAATTGACGTTATAGATAGCTGACACATTTCAATCGGGCGATACTCGTGCTTGTCATTTAAAAGTCATTTTCTGTGTTCAAAACGACAGTAAGACATATCCATGTTTCAGTAAGGCTACCAACACAGTGGCAAAATGCACCCTGATATCCAGATATGGAATCCAGCTTGGTCACAACATATCTGACTTTTGAATGACTGACTCTCTACTAGAAGAGAGGGAGATACGCTGCGTAAAGCACAGGAAGATGGATCAGTCTATTCAATACAAACTTACACATACCTGCAATTGTCATTTAGGAAATGTTACGACTCGAATGTCTCGTTCAATGACACTTTTGGAGATATCCGTTTTGCCACTTTTTACTGGTTGAAAGTCAATGACATCATCTGCTGATTCTGCTTTTGACCTTTTTCGGGAGCACTTCCCCTCATTTTTTGGCCACAGCGATACATGACTCGGCCTCAAGTGCCTTGATCTGCGTGCAGTATGACAATCATTGTCAGCGAATCAGTGAATCTACATACAGTGAATTTCTTGTTTACGGCATAATTCAAATGAAGCATTTCCAGTCACACTCGAACCCGCGACCTCTTGCACTCTAACCGAATGCGTAGTCCACTGAGCTAAAGCCCCAAACACCGATTTCCGCCGCCAAATAGTAGTCTATTTGAACTTATGCCTGGCGATACTGTCAGCTCGCTTTCGGCGGTGGAGCGAAGAAATAAGGAAGCAAAACCACGTGTGATTGTCACACACGGCTATCAAAGGATGACTAAGAGGACTTCTGTCTCTGTGGAATTCATCAGGAAGTTTGCATATTGTTTTACACTTTAGCAGAGTTGAGGGAAATACCTGCACTCTCTGGCTGTGGGTGTGCGCATGGGAGATCTAACCTCACACAGGCCCTCTGAGGGAGCTGTTCAGCTTTCTGTGGTGCTAAAGCGGCTGTATGACTGCAGCACAACATATCTGTAATTCCCCTTTTGACCAGTGGAAACTGAAACTTGGATATCTCTAACTGTCTTTTTGAGCAGACAAATTGACGTTATAGATAGCTGACACATTTCAATCGGGCGATACTCGTGCTTGTCATTTAAAAGTCATTTTCTGTGTTCAAAACGACAGTAAGGCATATCCATGTTTCAGTAAGGCTACCAACACAGTGGCAAATGCACCCTGATATCCAGATATGGAATCCAGCTTGGTCACAACATATCTGACTTTTGAATGACTGACTCTCTACTAGAAGAGAGGGAGATACGCTGCGTAAAGCACAGGAAGATGGATCAGTCTATTCAATACAAACTTACACATACCTGCAATTGTCATTTAGGAAATGTTACGACTCGAATGTCTCGTTCAATGACACTTTTGGAGATATCGGTTTTGCCACTTTTTACTGGTTGAAAGTGAATGACATCATCTGCTGATTCTGCTTTTGACCTTTTCGGGAGCACTTCCCCTCGTTTTTGGCCACAGCGATACATGACTCGGCCTCAAGTGCCTTGATCTGCGTGCAGTATGACAATCATTGTCAGCGAATCAGTGAATCTACATACAGTGAATTTCTTGTTTACGGCATAATTCAAATGAAGCATTTCCAGTCACACTCGAACCCGCGACCTCTTGCACTCTAACCGAATGCGTAGTCCACTGAGCTAAAGCCCCAAACACCGATTTCCGCCGCCAAATAGTAGTCTATTTGAACTTATGCCTGGCGATACTGTCAGCTCGCTTTCGGCGGTGGAGCGAAGAAATAAGGAAGCAAAACCACGTGTGATTTTCACACACGGCTATCAAAGGATGACTAAGTGGACTTCTGTCTCTGTGGAATTCATCAGAAAGTTTGCATATTGTTTTACACTTTAGCAGAGTTGAGGGAAATACCTGCACTCTCTGGCTGTGGGTGTGCGCATGGGAGATCTAACCTCACACAGGCCCTCTGAGGGAGCTGTTCAGCTTTCTGTGGTGCTAAAGCGGCTGTATGACCGCAGCACAACATATCTGTAATTCCCTTTGACCAGTGGAAACTGAAACTTGGATATCTCTAACTGTCTTTTGAGCAGACAAATTGACGTTATAGATAGCTGACACATTTCAATCGGGCGATACTCGTGCTTGTCATTTAAAAGTCATTTTCTGTGTTCAAAACGACAGTAAGACATATCCATGTTTCAGTAAGGCTACCAACACAGTGGCAAAATGCACCCTGATATCCAGATATGGAATCCAGCTTGGTCACAACATATCTGACTTTTGAATGACTGACTCTCTACTAGAAGAGAGGGAGATACGCTGCGTAAAGCACAGGAAGATGGATCAGTCTATTCAATACAAACTTACACATACCTGCAATTGTCATTTAGGAAATGTTACGACTCGAATGTCTCGTTCAATGACACTTTTGGAGATATCGGTTTTGCCACTTTTTACTGGTTGAAAGTGAATGACATCATCTGCTGATTCTGCTTTTGACCTTTTCCGGAGCACTTCCCTCGTTTTTGGCCACAACGATACATGACTCGGCCTCAAGTGCCTTGATCTGCGTGCAGTATGACAATCATTGTCAGCGAATCAGTGAATCTACATACAGTGAATTTCTTGTTTACGGCATAATTCAAATGAAGCATTTCCAGTCACACTCGAACCCGCGACCTCTTGCACTCTAACCGAATGCGTAGTCCACTGAGCTAAAGCCCCAAACACCGATTTCCGCCGCCAAATAGTAGTCTATTTGAACTTATGCCTGGCGATACTGTCAGCTCGCTTTCGGCGGTGGAGCGAAGAAATAAGGAAGCAAAACCACGTGTGATTGTCACACACGGCTATCAAAGGATGACTAAGTGGACTTCTGTCTCTGTGGAATTCATCAGGAAGTTTGCATATTGTTTTACACTTTAGCAGAGTTGAGGGAAATACCTGCACTCTCTGGCTGTGGGTGTGCGCATGGGAGATCTAACCTCACACAGGCCCTCTGAGGGAGCTGTTCAGCTTTCTGTGGTGCTAAAGCGGCTGTATGACCGCAGCACAACATATCTGTAATTCCCCTTTTGACCAGTGGAAACTGAAACTTGGATATCTCTAACTGTCTTTTTGAGCAGACAAATTGACGTTATAGATAGCTGACACATTTCAATCGGGCGATACTCGTGCTTGTCATTTAAAAGTCATTTTCTGTGTTCAAAACGACAGTAAGACATATCCATGTTTCAGTAAGGCTACCAACACAGTGGCAAAATGCACCCTGATATCCAGATATGGAATCCAGCTTGGTCACAACATATCTGACTTTTGAATGACTGACTCTCTACTAGAAGAGAGGGAGATACGCTGCGTAAAGCACAGGAAGATGGATCAGTCTATTCAATACAAACTTACACATACCTGCAATTGTCATTTAGGAAATGTTACGACTCGAATGTCTCGTTCAATGACACTTTTGGAGATATCGGTTTTGCCACTTTTTACTGGTTGAAAGTGAATGACATCATCTGCTGATTCTGCTTTTGACCTTTTCGGGAGCACTTCCCTCGTTTTTGGCCACAACGATACATGACTCGGCCTCAAGTGCCTTGATCTGCGTGCAGTATGACAATCATTGTCAGCGAATCAGTGAATCTACATACAGTGAATTTCTTGTTTACGGCATAATTCAAATGAAGCATTTCCAGTCACACTCGAACCCGCGACCTCTTGCACTCTAACCGAATGCGTAGTCCACTGAGCTAAAGCCCCAAACACCGATTTCCGCCGCCAAATAGTAGTCTATTTGAACTTATGCCTGGCGATACTGTCAGCTCGCTTTCGGCGGTGGAGCGAAGAAATAAGGAAGCAAAACCACGTGTGATTTTCACACACGGCTATCAAAGGATGACTAAGAGGACTTCTGTCTCTGTGGAATTCATCAGGAAGTTTGCATATTGTTTTACACTTTAGCAGAGTTGAGGGAAATACCTGCACTCTCTGGCTGTGGGTGTGCGCATGGGAGATCTAACCTCACACAGGCCCTCTGAGGGAGCTGTTCAGCTTTCTGTGGTGCTAAAGCGGCTGTATGACCGCAGCACAACATATCTGTAATTCCCCTTTTGACCAGTGGAAACTGAAACTTGGATATCTCTAACTGTCTTTTGAGCAGACAAATTGACGTTATAGATAGCTGACACATTTCAATCGGGCGATACTCGTGCTTGTCATTTAAAAGTCATTTTCTGTGTTCAAAACGACAGTAAGACATATCCATGTTTCAGTAAGGCTACCAACACAGTGGCAAAATGCACCCTGATATCCAGATATGGAATCCAGCTTGGTCACAACATATCTGACTTTTGAATGACTGACTCTCTACTAGAAGAGAGGGAGATACGCTGCGTAAAGCACAGGAAGATGGATCAGTCTATTCAGTACAAACTTACACATACCTGCAATTGTCATTTAGGAAATGTTACGACTCGAATGTCTCGTTCAATGACACTTTTGGAGATATCGGTTTTGCCACTTTTACTGGTTGAAAGTGAATGACATCATCTGCTGATTCTGCTTTTGACCTTTTCGGGAGCACTTCCCCTCATTTTTGGCCACAGCGATACATGACTCGGCCTCAAGTGCCTTGATCTGCGTGCAGTATGACAATCATTGTCAGCGAATCAGTGAATCTACATACAGTGAATTTCTTGTTTACGGCATAATTCAAATGAAGCATTTCCAGTCACACTCGAACCCGCGACCTCTTGCACTCTAACCGAATGCGTAGTCCACTGAGCTAAAGCCCCAAACACCGATTTCCGCCGCCAAATAGTAGTCTATTTGAACTTATGCCTGGCGATACTGTCAGCTCGCTTTCGGCGGTGGAGCGAAGAAATAAGGAAGCAAAACCACGTGTGATTGTCACACACGGCTATCAAAGGATGACTAAGAGGACTTCTGTCTCTGTGGAATTCATCAGGAAGTTTGCATATTGTTTTACACTTTAGCAGAGTTGAGGGAAATACCTGCACTCTCTGGCTGTGGGTGTGCGCATGGGAGATCTAACCTCACACAGGCCCTCTGAGGGAGCTGTTCAGCTTTCTGTGGTGCTAAAGCGGCTGTATGACCGCAGCACAACATATCTGTAATTCCCTTTGACCAGTGGAAACTGAAACTTGGATATCTCTAACTGTCTTTTGAGCAGACAAATTGACGTTATAGATAGCTGACACATTTCAATCGGGCGATACTCGTGCTTGTCATTTAAAAGTCATTTTCTGTGTTCAAAACGACAGTAAGACATATCCATGTTTCAGTAAGGCTACCAAAACAGTGGCAAAATGCACCCTGATATCCAGATATGGAATCCAGCTTGGTCACAACATATCTGACTTTTGAATGACTGACTCTCTACTAGAAGAGAGGGAGATACGCTGCGTAAAGCACAGGAAGATGGATCAGTCTATTCAGTACAAACTTACACATACCTGCAATTGTCATTTAGGAAATGTTACGACTCGAATGTCTCGTTCAATGACACTTTTGGAGATATCCGTTTTGCCACTTTTTACTGGTTGAAAGTGAATGACATCATCTGCTGATTCTGCTTTTGACCTTTTCCGGAGCACTTCCCTCGTTTTTGGCCACAGCGATACATGACTCGGCCTCAAGTGCCTTGATCTGCGTGCAGTATGACAATCATTGTCAGCGAATCAGTGAATCTACATACAGTGAATTTCTTGTTTACGGCATAATTCAAATGAAGCATTTCCAGTCACACTCGAACCCGCGACCTCTTGCACTCTAACCGAATGCGTAGTCCACTGAGCTAAAGCCCCAAACACCGATTTCCGCCGCCAAATAGTAGTCTATTTCAACTTATGCCTGGCGATACTGTCAGCTCGCTTTCGGCGGTGGAGCGAAGAAATAAGGAAGCAAAACCACGTGTGATTTTCACACACGGCTATCAAAGGATGACTAAGTGGACTTCTGTCTCTGTGGAATTCATCAGGAAGTTTGCATATTGTTTTACACTTTAGCAGAGTTGAGGGAAATACCTGCACTCTCTGGCTGTGGGTGTGCGCATGGGAGATCTAACCTCACACAGGCCCTCTGAGGGAGCTGTTCAGCTTTCTGTGGTGCTAAAGCGGCTGTATGACTGCAGCACAACATATCTGTAATTCCCCTTTTGACCAGTGGAAACTGAAACTTGGATATCTCTAACTGTCTTTTTGAGCAGACAAATTGACGTTATAGATAGCTGACACATTTCAATCGGGCGATACTCGTGCTTGTCATTTAAAAGTCATTTTCTGTGTTCAAAACGACAGTAAGACATATCCATGTTTCAGTAAGGCTACCAACACAGTGGCAAAATGCACCCTGATATCCAGATATGGAATCCAGCTTGGTCACAACATATCTGACTTTTGAATGACTGACTCTCTACTAGAAGAGAGGGAGATACGCTGCGTAAAGCACAGGAAGATGGATCAGTCTATTCAATACAAACTTACACATACCTGCAATTGTCATTTAGGAAATGTTACGACTCGAATGTCTCGTTCAATGACACTTTTGGAGATATCCGTTTTGCCACTTTTTACTGGTTGAAAGTCAATGACATCATCTGCTGATTCTGCTTTTGACCTTTTTCGGGAGCACTTCCCTCGTTTTTGGCCACAACGATACATGACTCGGCCTCAAGTGCCTTGATCTGCGTGCAGTATGACAATCATTGTCAGCGAATCAGTGAATCTACATACAGTGAATTTCTTGTTTACGGCATAATTCAAATGAAGCATTTCCAGTCACACTCGAACCCGCGACCTCTTGCACTCTAACCGAATGCGTAGTCCACTGAGCTAAAGCCCCAAACACCGATTTCCGCCGCCAAATAGTAGTCTATTTGAACTTATGCCTGGCGATACTGTCAGCTCGCTTTCGGCGGTGGAGCGAAGAAATAAGGAAGCAAAACCACGTGTGATTTTCACACACGGCTATCAAAGGATGACTAAGAGGACTTCTGTCTCTGTGGAATTCATCAGGAAGTTTGCATATTGTTTTACACTTTAGCAGAGTTGAGGGAAATACCTGCACTCTCTGGCTGTGGGTGTGCGCATGGGAGATCTAACCTCACACAGGCCCTCTGAGGGAGCTGTTCAGCTTTCTGTGGTGCTAAAGCGGCTGTATGACCGCAGCACAACATATCTGTAATTCCCCTTTGACCAGTGGAAACTGAAACTTGGATATCTCTAACTGTCTTTTGAGCAGACAAATTGACGTTATAGATAGCTGACACATTTCAATCGGGCGATACTCGTGCTTGTCATTTAAAAGTCATTTTCTGTGTTCAAAACGACAGTAAGACATATCCATGTTTCAGTAAGGCTACCAACACAGTGGCAAAATGCACCCTGATATCCAGATATGGAATCCAGCTTGGTCACAACATATCTGACTTTTGAATGACTGACTCTCTACTAGAAGAGAGGGAGATACGCTGCGTAAAGCACAGGAAGATGGATCAGTCTATTCAGTACAAACTTACACATACCTGCAATTGTCATTTAGGAAATGTTACGACTCGAATGTCTCGTTCAATGACACTTTTGGAGATATCCGTTTTGCCACTTTTTACTGGTTGAAAGTCAATGACATCATCTGCTGATTCTGCTTTTGACCTTTTTCGGGAGCACTTCCCTCATTTTTGGCCACAGCGATACATGACTCGGCCTCAAGTGCCTTGATCTGCGTGCAGTATGACAATCATTGTCAGCGAATCAGTGAATCTACATACAGTGAATTTCTTGTTTACGGCATAATTCAAATGAAGCATTTCCAGTCACACTCGAACCCGCGACCTCTTGCACTCTAACCGAATGCGTAGTCCACTGAGCTAAAGCCCCAAACACCGATTTCCGCCGCCAAATAGTAGTCTATTTGAACTTATGCCTGGCGATACTGTCAGCTCGCTTTCGGCGGTGGAGCGAAGAAATAAGGAAGCAAAACCACGTGTGATTGTCACACACGGCTATCAAAGGATGACTAAGAGGACTTCTGTCTCTGTGGAATTCATCAGGAAGTTTGCATATTGTTTTACACTTTAGCAGAGTTGAGGGAAATACCTGCACTCTCTGGCTGTGGGTGTGCGCATGGGAGATCTAACCTCACACAGGCCCTCTGAGGGAGCTGTTCAGCTTTCTGTGGTGCTAAAGCGGCTGTATGACTGCAGCACAACATATCTGTAATTCCCCTTTTGACCAGTGGAAACTGAAACTTGGATATCTCTAACTGTCTTTGTGAGCAGACAAATTGACGTTATAGATAGCTGACACATTTCAATCGGGCGATACTCGTGCTTGTCATTTAAAAGTCATTTTCTGTGTTCAAAACGACAGTAAGACATATCCATGTTTCAGTAAGGCTACCAACACAGTGGCAAAATGCACCCTGATATCCAGATATGGAATCCAGCTTGGTCACAACATATCTGACTTTTGAATGACTGACTCTCTACTAGAAGAGAGGGAGATACGCTGCGTAAAGCACAGGAAGATGGATCAGTCTATTCAATACAAACTTACACATACCTGCAATTGTCATTTAGGAAATGTTACGACTCGAATGTCTCGTTCAATGACACTTTTGGAGATATCGGTTTTGCCACTTTTTACTGGTTGAAAGTGAATGACATCATCTGCTGATTCTGCTTTTGACCTTTTTCGGGAGCACTTCCCCTCATTTTTTGGCCACAGCGATACATGACTCGGCCTCAAGTGCCTTGATCTGCGTGCAGTATGACAATCATTGTCAGCGAATCAGTGAATCTACATACAGTGAATTTCTTGTTTACGGCATAATTCAAATGAAGCATTTGCAGTCACACTCGAACCCGCGACCTCTTGCACTCTAACCGAATGCGTAGTCCACTGAGCTAAAGCCCCAAACACCGATTTCCGCCGCCAAATAGTAGTCTATTTGAACTTATGCCTGGCGATACTGTCAGCTCGCTTTCGGCGGTGGAGCGAAGAAATAAGGAAGCAAAACCACGTGTGATTGTCACACACGGCTATCAAAGGATGACTAAGTGGACTTCTGTCTCTGTGGAATTCATCAGGAAGTTTGCATATTGTTTTACACTTTAGCAGAGTTGAGGGAAATACCTGCACTCTCTGGCTGTGGGTGTGCGCATGGGAGATCTAACCTCACACAGGCCCTCTGAGGGAGCTGTTCAGCTTTCTGTGGTGCTAAAGCGGCTGTATGACTGCAGCACAACATATCTGTAATTCCCCTTTTGACCAGTGGAAACTGAAACTTGGATATCTCTAACTGTCTTTTTGAGCAGACAAATTGACGTTATAGACACATTTCAATCGGGCGATACTCGTGCTTGTCATTTAAAAGTCATTTTCTGTGTTCAAAACGACAGTAAGACATATCCATGTTTCAGTAAGGCTACCAACACAGTGGCAAAATGCACCCTGATATCCAGATATGGAATCCAGCTTGGTCACAACATATCTGACTTTTGAATGACTGACTCTCTACTAGAAGAGAGGGAGATACGCTGCGTAAAGCACAGGAAGATGGATCAGTCTATTCAATACAAACTTACACATATCTGCAATTGTCATTTAGGAAATGTTACGACTCGAATGTCTCGTTCAATGACACTTTTGGAGATATCCCGTTTTGCCACTTTTTACTGGTTGAAAGTGAATGACATCATCTGCTGATTCTGCTTTTGACCTTTTCGGGAGCACTTCCCTCGTTTTTGGCCACAACGATACATGACTCGGCCTCAAGTGCCTTGATCTGCGTGCAGTATGACAATCATTGTCAGCGAATCAGTGAATCTACATACAGTGAATTTCTTGTTTACGGCATAATTCAAATGAAGCATTTCCAGTCACACTCGAACCCGCGACCTCTTGCACTCTAACCGAATGCGTAGTCCACTGAGCTAAAGCCCCAAACACCGATTTCCGCCGCCAAATAGTAGTCTATTTGAACTTATGCCTGGCGATACTGTCAGCTCGCTTTCGGCGGTGGAGCGAAGAAATAAGGAAGCAAAACCACGTGTGATTGTCACACACGGCTATCAAAGGATGACTAAGAGGACTTCTGTCTCTGTGGAATTCATCAGGAAGTTTGCATATTGTTTTACACTTTAGCAGAGTTGAGGGAAATACCTGCACTCTCTGGCTGTGGGTGTGCGCATGGGAGATCTAACCTCACACAGGCCCTCTGAGGGAGCTGTTCAGCTTTCTGTGGTGCTAAAGCGGCTGTATGACCGCAGCACAACATATCTGTAATTCCCCTTTTGACCAGTGGAAACTGAAACTTGGATATCTCTAACTGTCTTTTTGAGCAGACAAATTGACGTTATAGATAGCTGACACATTTCAATCGGGCGATACTCGTGCTTGTCATTTAAAAGTCATTTTCTGTGTTCAAAACGACAGTAAGACATATCCATGTTTCAGTAAGGCTACCAACACAGTGGCAAAATGCACCCTGATATCCAGATATGGAATCCAGCTTGGTCACAACATATCTGACTTTTGAATGACTGACTCTCTACTAGAAGAGAGGAGATACGCTGCGTAAAGCACAGGAAGATGGATCAGTCTATTCAATACAAACTTACACATACCTGCAATTGTCATTTAGGAAATGTTACGACTCGAATGTCTCGTTCAATGACACTTTTGGAGATATCGGTTTTGCCACTTTTACTGGTTGAAAGTGAATGACATCATCTGCTGATTCTGCTTTTGACCTTTTTCGGAGCACTTCCCTCGTTTTTGGCCACAGCGATACATGACTCGGCCTCAAGTGCCTTGATCTGCGTGCAGTATGACAATCATTGTCAGCGAATCAGTGAATCTACATACAGTGAATTTCTTGTTTACGGCATAATTCAAATGAAGCATTTCCAGTCACACTCGAACCCGCGACCTCTTGCACTCTAACCGAATGCGTAGTCCACTGAGCTAAAGCCCCAAACACCGATTTCCGCCGCCAAATAGTAGTCTATTTGAACTTATGCCTGGCGATACTGTCAGCTCGCTTTCGGCGGTGGAGCGAAGAAATAAGGAAGCAAAACCACGTGTGATTGTCACACACGGCTATCAAAGGATGACTAAGAGGACTTCTGTCTCTGTGGAATTCATCAGGAAGTTTGCATATTGTTTTACACTTTAGCAGAGTTGAGGGAAATACCTGCACTCTCTGGCTGTGGGTGTGCGCATGGGAGATCTAACCTCACACAGGCCCTCTGAGGGAGCTGTTCAGCTTTCTGTGGTGCTAAAGCGGCTGTATGACCGCAGCACAACATATCTGTAATTCCCTTTTGACCAGTGGAAACTGAAACTTGGATATCTCTAACTGTCTTTTGAGCAGACAAATTGACGTTATAGATAGCTGACACATTTCAATCGGGCGATACTCGTGCTTGTCATTTAAAAGTCATTTTCTGTGTTCAAAACGACAGTAAGACATATCCATGTTTCAGTAAGGCTACCAACACAGTGGCAAAATGCACCCTGATATCCAGATATGGAATCCAGCTTGGTCACAACATATCTGACTTTTGAATGACTGACTCTCTACTAGAAGAGAGGGAGATACGCTGCGTAAAGCACAGGAAGATGGATCAGTCTATTCAATACAAACTTACACATACCTGCAATTGTCATTTAGGAAATGTTACGACTCGAATGTCTCGTTCAATGACACTTTTGGAGATATCGGTTTTGCCACTTTTTACTGGTTGAAAGTGAATGACATCATCTGCTGATTCTGCTTTTGACCTTTTTCGGGAGCACTTCCCCTCGTTTTTTGGCCACAACGATACATGACTCGGCCTCAAGTGCCTTGATCTGCGTGCAGTATGACAATCATTGTCAGCGAATCAGTGAATCTACATACAGTGAATTTCTTGTTTACGGCATAATTCAAATGAAGCATTTGCAGTCACCTCGAACCCGCGACCTCTTGCACTCTAACCGAATGCGTAGTCCACTGAGCTAAAGCCCCAAACACCGATTTCCGCCGCCAAATAGTAGTCTATTTCAACTTATGCCTGGCGATACTGTCAGCTCGCTTTCGGCGGTGGAGCGAAGAAATAAGGAAGCAAAACCACGTGTGATTTTCACACACGGCTATCAAAGGATGACTAAGAGGACTTCTGTCTCTGTGGAATTCATCAGGAAGTTTGCATATTGTTTTACACTTTAGCAGAGTTGAGGGAAATACCTGCACTCTCTGGCTGTGGGTGTGCGCATGGGAGATCTAACCTCACACAGGCCCTCTGAGGGAGCTGTTCAGCTTTCTGTGGTGCTAAAGCGGCTGTATGACTGCAGCACAACATATCTGTAATTCCCCTTTTGACCAGTGGAAACTGAAACATGGATATCTCTAACTGTCTTTTTGAGCAGACAAATTGACGTTATAGATAGCTGACACATTTCAATCGGGCGATACTCGTGCTTGTCATTTAAAAGTCATTTTCTGTGTTCAAAACGACAGTAAGACATATCCATGTTTCAGTAAGGCTACCAACACAGTGGCAAAATGCACCCTGATATCCAGATATGGAATCCAGCTTGGTCACAACATATCTGACTTTTGAATGACTGACTCTCTACTAGAAGAGAGGGAGATACGCTGCGTAAAGCACAGGAAGATGGATCAGTCTATTCAGTACAAACTTACACATACCTGCAATTGTCATTTAGGAAATGTTACGACTCGAATGTCTCGTTCAATGACACTTTTGGAGATATCCGTTTTGCCACTTTTTACTGGTTGAAAGTGAATGACATCATCTGCTGATTCTGCTTTTGACCTTTTCAGGAGCACTTCCCCTCGTTTTTGGCCACAGCGATACATGACTCGGCCTCAAGTGCCTTGATCTGCGTGCAGTATGACAATCATTGTCAGCGAATCAGTGAATCTACATACAGTGAATTTCTTGTTTACGGCATAATTCAAATGAAGCATTTCCAGTCACACTCGAACCCGCGACCTCTTGCACTCTAACCGAATGCGTAGTCCACTGAGCTAAAGCCCCAAACACCGATTTCCGCCGCCAAATAGTAGTCTATTTCAACTTATGCCTGGCGATACTGTCAGCTCGCTTTCGGCGGTGGAGCGAAGAAATAAGGAAGCAAAACCACGTGTGATTGTCACACACGGCTATCAAAGGATGACTAAGTGGACTTCTGTCTCTGTGGAATTCATCAGGAAGTTTGCATATTGTTTTACACTTTAGCAGAGTTGAGGGAAATACCTGCACTCTCTGGCTGTGGGTGTGCGCATGGGAGATCTAACCTCACACAGGCCCTCTGAGGAGCTGTTCAGCTTTCTGTGGTGCTAAAGCGGCTGTATGACTGCAGCACAACATATCTGTAATTCCCTTTTGACCAGTGGAAACTGAAACTTGGATATCTCTAACTGTCTTTTGAGCAGACAAATTGACGTTATAGATAGCTGACACATTTCAATCGGGCGATACTCGTGCTTGTCATTTAAAAGTCATTTTCTGTGTTCAAAACGACAGTAAGACATATCCATGTTTCAGTAAGGCTACCAACACAATGGCAAAATGCACCCTGATATCCAGATATGGAATCCAGCTTGGTCACAACATATCTGACTTTTGAATGACTGACTCTCTACTAGAAGAGAGGGAGATACGCTGCGTAAAGCACAGGAAGATGGATCAGTCTATTCAATACAAACTTACACATACCTGCAATTGTCATTTAGGAAATGTTACGACTCGAATGTCTCGTTCAATGACACTTTTGGAGATATCGGTTTTGCCACTTTTACTGGTTGAAAGTGAATGACATCATCTGCTGATTCTGCTTTTGACCTTTTTCGGAGCACTTCCCTCATTTTTGGCCACAGCGATACATGACTCGGCCTCAAGTGCCTTGATCTGCGTGCAGTATGACAATCATTGTCAGCGAATCAGTGAATCTACATACAGTGAATTTCTTGTTTACGGCATAATTCAAATGAAGCATTTCCAGTCACACTCGAACCCGCGACCTCTTGCACTCTAACCGAATGCGTAGTCCACTGAGCTAAAGCCCCAAACACCGATTTCCGCCGCCAAATAGTAGTCTATTTCAACTTATGCCTGGCGATACTGTCAGCTCGCTTTCGGCGGTGGAGCGAAGAAATAAGGAAGCAAAACCACGTGTGATTTTCACACACGGCTATCAAAGGATGACTAAGAGGACTTCTGTCTCTGTGGAATTCATCAGGAAGTTTGCATATTGTTTTACACTTTAGCAGAGTTGAGGGAAATACCTGCACTCTCTGGCTGTGGGTGTGCGCATGGGAGATCTAACCTCACACAGGCCCTCTGAGGGAGCTGTTCAGCTTTCTGTGGTGCTAAAGCGGCTGTATGACCGCAGCACAACATATCTGTAATTCCCCTTTTGACCAGTGGAAACTGAAACTTGGATATCTCTAACTGTCTTTTGAGCAGACAAATTGACGTTATAGATAGCTGACACATTTCAATCGGGCGATACTCGTGCTTGTCATTTAAAAGTCATTTTCTGTGTTCAAAACGACAGTAAGACATATCCATGTTTCAGTAAGGCTACCAACACAGTGGCAAAATGCACCCTGATATCCAGATATGGAATCCAGCTTGGTCACAACATATCTGACTTTTGAATGACTGACTCTCTACTAGAAGAGAGGGAGATACGCTGCGTAAAGCACAGGAAGATGGATCAGTCTATTCAATACAAACTTACACATACCTGCAATTGTCATTTAGGAAATGTTACGATTCGAATGTCTCGTTCAATGACACTTTTGGAGATATCGGTTTTGCCACTTTTACTGGTTGAAAGTGAATGACATCATCTGCTGATTCTGCTTTTGACCTTTTTCGGGAGCACTTCCCCTCTGTTTTTGGCCACAACGATACATGACTCGGCCTCAAGTGCCTTGATCTGCGTGCAGTATGACAATCATTGTCAGCGAATCAGTGAATCTACATACAGTGAATTTCTTGTTTACGGCATAATTCAAATGAAGCATTTGCAGTCACACTCGAACCCGCGACCTCTTGCACTCTAACCGAATGCGTAGTCCACTGAGCTAAAGCCCCAAACACCGATTTCCGCCGCCAAATAGTAGTCTATTTGAACTTATGCCTGGCGATACTGTCAGCTCGCTTTCGGCGGTGGAGCGAAGAAATAAGGAAGCAAAACCACGTGTGATTGTCACACACGGCTATCAAAGGATGACTAAGAGGACTTCTGTCTCTGTGGAATTCATCAGGAAGTTTGCATATTGTTTTACACTTTAGCAGAGTTGAGGAAATACCTGCACTCTCTGGCTGTGGGTGTGCGCATGGGAGATCTAACCTCACACAGGCCCTCTGAGGGAGCTGTTCAGCTTTCTGTGGTGCTAAAGCGGCTGTATGACCGCAGCACAACATATCTGTAATTCCCTTTTGACCAGTGGAAACTGAAACTTGGATATCTCTAACTGTCTTTTTGAGCAGACAAATTGACGTTATAGATAGCTGACACATTTCAATCAGGCGATACTCGTGCTTGTCATTTAAAAGTCATTTTCTGTGTTCAAAACGACAGTAAGACATATCCATGTTTCAGTAAGGCTACCAACACAGTGGCAAAATGCACCCTGATATCCAGATATGGAATCCAGCTTGGTCACAACATATCTGACTTTTGAATGACTGACTCTCTACTAGAAGAGAGGGAGATACGCTGCGTAAAGCACAGGAAGATGGATCAGTCTATTCAATACAAACTTACACATACCTGCAAATGTCATTTAGGAAATGTTACGACTCGAATGTCTCGTTCAATGACACTTTTGGAGATATCGGTTTTGCCACTTTTTACTGGTTGAAAGTGAATGACATCATCTGCTGATTCTGCTTTTGACCTTTTCGGGAGCACTTCCCTCGTTTTTTGGCCACAACGATACATGACTCGGCCTCAAGTGCCTTGATCTGCGTGCAGTATGACAATCATTGTCAGCGAATCAGTGAATCTACATACAGTGAATTTCTTGTTTACGGCATAATTCAAATGAAGCATTTCCAGTCACCTCGAACCCGCGACCTCTTGCACTCTAACCGAATGCGTAGTCCACTGAGCTAAAGCCCCAAACACCGATTTCCGCTGCCAAATAGTAGTCTATTTGAACTTATGCCTGGCGATACTGTCAGCTCGCTTTCGGCGGTGGAGCGAAGAAATAAGGAAGCAAAACCACGTGTGATTGTCACACACGGCTATCAAAGGATGACTAAGTGGACTTCTGTCTCTGTGGAATTCATCAGGAAGTTTGCATATTGTTTTACACTTTAGCAGAGTTGAGGGAAATACCTGCACTCTCTGGCTGTGGGTGTGCGCATGGGAGATCTAACCTCACACAGGCCCTCTGAGGGAGCTGTTCAGCTTTCTGTGGTGCTAAAGCGGCTGTATGACCGCAGCACAACATATCTGTAATTCCCCTTTGACCAGTGGAAACTGAAACTTGGATATCTCTAACTGTCTTTTGAGCAGACAAATTGACGTTATAGATAGCTGACACATTTCAATCGGGCGATACTCGTGCTTGTCATTTAAAAGTCATTTTCTGTGTTCAAAACGACAGTAAGGCATATCCATGTTTCAGTAAGGCTACCAACACAGTGGCAAAATGCACCCTGATATCCAGATATGGAATCCAGCTTGGTCACAACATATCTGACTTTTGAATGACTGACTCTCTATTAGAAGAGAGGGAGATACGCTGCGTAAAGCACAGGAAGATGGATCAGTCTATTCAATACAAACTTACACATACCTGCAATTGTCATTTAGGAAATGTTACGACTCGAATGTCTCGTTCAATGACACTTTTGGAGATATCCGTTTTGCCACTTTTTACTGGTTGAAAGTGAATGACATCATCTGCTGATTCTGCTTTTGACCTTTTTCGGGAGCACTTCCCCTCGTTTTTTGGCCACAGCGATACATGACTCGGCCTCAAGTGCCTTGATCTGCGTGCAGTATGACAATCATTGTCAGCGAATCAGTGAATCTACATACAGTGAATTTCTTGTTTACGGCATAATTCAAATGAAGCATTTCCAGTCACACTCGAACCCGCGACCTCTTGCACTCTAACCGAATGCGTAGTCCACTGAGCTAAAGCCCCAAACACCGATTTCCGCCGCCAAATAGTAGTCTATTTCAACTTATGCCTGGCGATACTGTCAGCTCGCTTTCGGCGGTGGAGCGAAGAAATAAGGAAGCAAAACCACGTGTGATTGTCACACACGGCTATCAAAGGATGACTAAGTGGACTTCTGTCTCTGTGGAATTCATCAGGAAGTTTGCATATTGTTTTACACTTTAGCAGAGTTGAGGAAATACCTGCACTCTCTGGCTGTGGGTGTGCGCATGGGAGATCTAACCTCACACAGGCCCTCTGAGGGAGCTGTTCAGCTTTCTGTGGTGCTAAAGCGGCTGTATGACCGCAGCACAACATATCTGTAATTCCCTTTTGACCAGTGGAAACTGAAACTTGGATATCTCTAACTGTCTTTTGAGCAGACAAATTGACGTTATAGATAGCTGACACATTTCAATCGGGCGATACTCGTGCTTGTCATTTAAAAGTCATTTTCTGTGTTCAAAACGACAGTAAGGCATATCCATGTTTCAGTAAGGCTACCAACACAGTGGCAAAATGCACCCTGATATCCAGATATGGAATCCAGCTTGGTCACAACATATCTGACTTTTGAATGACTGACTCTCTACTAGAAGAGAGGGAGATACGCTGCGTAAAGCACAGGAAGATGGATCAGTCTATTCAATACAAACTTACACATACCTGCAATTGTCATTTAGGAAATGTTACGACTCGAATGTCTCGTTCAATGACACTTTTGGAGATATCCGTTTTGCCACTTTTTACTGGTTGAAAGTGAATGACATCATCTGCTGATTCTGCTTTTGACCTTTTCGGGAGCACTTCCCTCGTTTTTGGCCACAGCGATACATGACTCGGCCTCAAGTGCCTTGATCTGCGTGCAGTATGACAATCATTGTCAGCGAATCAGTGAATCTACATACAGTGAATTTCTTGTTTACGGCATAATTCAAATGAAGCATTTCCAGTCACACTCGAACCCGCGACCTCTTGCACTCTAACCGAATGCGTAGTCCACTGAGCTAAAGCCCCAAACAC